>NW_009930727.1:0-22941 GCF_000696875.1 Nestor notabilis
CTTAGATCTAACCTGAACTTCCCCTGTTTCTGTTTAATAAATACGAAATATAATAGAATTCTATTCTATAAATAATTAATTTCTAGAAAAGTTCTCTTGTATTCTGTAACTTCTTAACAAAGAACAATCGATTTAAGTAAATAAGCCTAGAATACCTTATTATTGTCCCCCCCTCTGAAAAAAGATATTTAATACTATCCACACACAAGAAGATATAATCTATTTGCAGCCTTCATTAAGGATCAGCTCCTTCTCATTTCTTAAGGCTCTTATTCCTAGGACAGGGAGATTGGACAAAAAGAGATAAAACTACATTCCATGAACTAGGAGTAACGACAAAACCACCACCAAGGAGATCTGCTTTCCTCTTCTACCACTAGTTTGAAACAAGTCTAAAGTCTTGTTGTTTGGAACCGGACGATCTTAAGGCCCTTTCCATCCCAAACCATTCTATGATCCTGTGAAGACACAGCTGCTTGAAATATCTGAGACTTCTACAGAAGCTTGGGAACTCACAAAGCGTTGGGCCTTCTGCCGCTCCTCTTCCGTCGCAGCTCGCTCGCGGAGAATGGCTCGAGTCAAATGCTCATTTGAAGAGATCCTCTCTTGTTCCAGGAGTCGCCCAAACTCGTCCCGAACATACATTTGCTCTTGTTTCAATCTACAGAAGGTGGAGGGAAATTTACATTGAAGGTGTGTTTTCCAAATGGACTTTAGAAGGACACTAGCACAATCACTTTAAAAGCAGTCACTGTAACATGTTATCGTCAGGCAGCTGAAGACACCTAAATCCCAGCAGTCACTACGAATTCCAGATGTTTATTTCAGATTGAAGTGTCAAACTCAGAATACACAAAAGCTCCAAGCCTTAGAAACAATATTCATTACATCTTATCAAATACAACACATTTAAGAGCTTTATGAAAGTACATTCTTAAGTAACAAGAACACATGTGGAGCTCTGTTGGTTTATTGCTTTTGTTCTGTTTTTAAGGAACCCTTTTAGCAGGAAAATCCTTCTCCCCACCAGTCAGTTGGCACCAGCTAAAAGCTCTGCAATGGGAAAATGCCTTCTTACCTCTGGACACATCATAAACCCAAATATAGCACCAATTTACCAAGCTGCAAAAAGATCCCACATCCATAATAAACCTTCCCCAGTGATTTGAGACAATGCGATGAAACCAGCTATTGAATTTGTTGCACCACAGTTAATAAAGGCAACTCCAGCCCCAGAAAATCCTCAACACTAATGTCACAAACCATAAACACGTTGGCAATCTTCACTGTAGGACTTGGTTATAAGCACACCACATCTAATTATCATGAAAATACAGAGATGCAAGTTGTTTAGCTACTAAAACTTATCTGTTGCATGTATGTTGTGACACTGAAGTCAGCATTAGGGAAGTCAGAATAGAAATGGCAGCACGAAACACTGGTTTTGAAATAGATTTTTGAAAGAGTGATGGAGAGGAAGCTTAAGTATTCTCAGTGCATTTATCTGTTGTCAAGGGAGCTTCAAGAGAACAAATTGTAATGAGGAGGGTCACTTTGTAAAAGGCACCAGCATTACAGTACATTAGATTCCTCCCCAGGGAACAGATTTAAGTGAGGTGGGGAGGAAAAGAAAAGACAATTACAAGATGTATTACTTGTGTGCTCAGATACAACCCTCTGAAACGCAGCAACCAACTGGGAATCTTGATAAAAAGTTTATTAAGCAGCATCTTCAATTACTCTAGCAGGGGGAAAAAAAAAAAAGTCAGATTATGCAGACATGGACCAAATTCCATTAAGTGATTTCCCAAGGTCCCCCAAATTATTCCTGCAGCATTGCTATAACAAATCCTTCACACAATCAATGGTGCAGTCAAAACACGCTGGTTGTCTTTTCCATTGGAGAAATCATGTTTTGTCTAAGGAGGAAAAGAAGTGTCAAAATAGAAGTCTCAGCAGCTGCTTCTTGTGAGAGACAGCAGAGAGTTTAGTGTTTCCTGAGACTCAGGTAAGGTCCTTCCACATCCCTTCCGGATTTTACTTCCCACAAGGGATATTCCCCTAAAAGTTGCTCTTCTTTCTGCATGCTGTACCTAACAAAGTCATGTAAGTGTATGGAATCAGACAATATCTGAAAGAGGCTTCCAGAGGTCTCCAAATTACAAACTCCCCAAAATCAAACTCAAAAACCTACTTCTGCATTTACATCTCATTTTTGGCAAATTACCCCATGTGTATTTGACACAAGGCCAGTTAAGTCTTCTCCTTCTTGCCCTTGGAATTATGAACCTTTGTGAGATCTCCTCCCCACCTCTCTTGCAAAAAGGGGTCAGTTTTCCTAACACTTAAAAATAATGGGCTTCTAATGTCAGGATAAACCCTCTGACAGCTTAACCCACATTCAGCTTCCCTACTCAGCACCCTACAGAAGAATGGGCTGTTGTTTTCTACTCTTGACCAAACTCCACATGTCCTTTTCTACAAGCTTGCTACAAGACACTGGTCTACATGAAGGTGTCCCTGACCATGGCAGAAGGTTGGAACTGGATGAGCTTTAAGGCCCCTTCCACCCCAAATCATTCTATGAATCAATGATGACACAAACTCATCTACGTTCACAAGTCAACTGACTCCTCACCCTACAGTGAGCCACTAAAAAGCTTTTCAGACCCTCTGACACCCCTCAGTTAGGTGACAAAACCACAGAGGTGGGTATGGCCACACCAGCAACAGAAGGGATGGAGATATAATGCTGGTTTGCCACAGGCAGAGAGCTCAGGGCAAGACTTGCTATCTGGACCTTAACCAGCCATTTAAAATTAAGCCAAATAACTTGATACTACACTACAGCCATTCCAGGTTTCAGGATCTTCTTGGCCATGAACTGCTATATCCAACCACAGCAAGAGTGGAAAAGATGGGGATAGAGAACCCAAAACTGGCACCTATAAAAGTCCTACCAAATTGTATAACCCTATATCTGATCTTGAAGTTACTGGTTTCCAAGTACATGATGTGATAAATCGCAGAAAGAAGATTCTGTGCCATCTTTTGCTGGCAATTGCATCTCACTGTCATTGCCAAACCAAATCCCTAAGGAACTTCCATCGCAATGGAGTAACTGATAGGAGTGCAGAGGAAGTCCTTCACTTCCAACTCCCACCTTTGGTATTAATGCATTATCTGTGTTCAACAGATTACTATCCTCCCACCTTCTTTTTCCCCAATTCCATGGGTAAAATGGCATTACTGAACAGTTAAGTGCTGTTATCCTTCCCAACAGATGAATATGAAAACCAGTATTTAATACTAACTAGCTCTTTGATACCAATAATGATGTGAAATATCTACATCAAAACTGGAAAGATTTAATCTATGTCATTCATACCCTGTCATCCAAATTTAGTTTTCTTACTTACAGACCACCCTTCTTCCTTAAAGTGGGATTTCTTGATGTCTTCAGAAATCATAGGATTCCAGATTGGTTTGTGTTGGAAGGGACCTTAAAGCTCATCCTGCTCCAAGCCCCTGCCACAGGCAGGGACACCTTCCACTAGAGCAGGTTGCTCCAAGCCCCTGTGTCCAACCTGGCCTTGAACACTGCCAGGGATGGGGCAGCCACAGCTCCTCTGGGCACCCTGTGCCAGCGCCTCAGCACCCTCACAGGGAAGAGCTTCTGCCCAAGAGCTCATCTCAATCTAGTTTAACAAACTCCTAGACCATGACACCCAGTCACAAGCCATACAGCAATCATTTTACTGAGTTTTCTTTCTTCCTTGCATGGAAGGAAGAAAAAGAAGAACTCTATATTATTTCATGATCAAATTTCATACAACTGAGGCCAAAAAGGTACTTGGTTTATGTTCTTCTAAAGCATCCAAGCCTGCCTTGCTCATAATAGCATCTTAAAACAAAAGTGAGAAGTCTTGCCCATCTACTCTAACCCTCATTCATGTGATCAGAAATGCATCTCGTCATAGCTCCAGAACAAAATACAACTAGATAACTTCCTGAAGCACCTTTTTCATTTAGGGCAACTTTTACTCACAACAGAAGTCCTGAAAATCCATCTCACCTGATTTAAATTCAACAGTTTTAACAGAAGTGGGATTTTGAAGCAATTTCATGTATTTGAGTTACATGATTGAGTGACTGGTGAGGGCTTAATGAAACAATCACAAGGCAGATACGTGCTGATCCCAAACATTTCCTTGCATCATTTTACAGTAGTTTTCTTCTTTGACATTACAAATTCATTTTACTGGCATCCAGCATCTACTGCTGCTGAATAAAGGCAAGCATCAGCTAAATCTACAGTAATGAATTATATTATTATCTAGCCCAAAGTAAAACAAATAGATACATATGTATAATTTATAAGGAATTAAACAACTCAACTCATCAGTACAGTCCACTACTCCAAGAATTCCATGCAAATAAATCACTTAAAATGACATTTTTAATTACAACAAATATAAAGGCTCAAAAGAATGGTTCTCACATTTAAGCACAAAACTCTAGTTAACAGACAAGAGACATTATGCTGATCATTTACACAGAAAGAAAGTGGGTTTTAAAGTGCTGCTACAGCAGGGGAGGCTGCTAGCTATCCATTTTTCTTTACAGTTGATAGTTTGAGTAAAATCCTTCTAAATAATAAGGAAATACTGTTTCAAGATGTGTCCTGCTATTTACAGTAAGTGATTTAATGAAATAGAGAATGCAATGCTATCACTTTTCCATAGTGCTAGTAGAAAATACACATAAAGCATTAACAAGAACATCAATGTACTGAAGTTTGGATTTATACTTCTCAGTATTTCATGTTCTCAACTGTTTTATAGCACACAATCATACACAAAACCAACAACCCCTGCCTTTCTACAGCACTGTCTCTTAGGACTTCAACGCTGAGTTAATGCTATGAAGTAAATTTATATACTTGTACTTTTGACAATTCAGTACCAAACTGCCAATTATTAAGTCACTTATAACCCCTAAAGCTTCTGGCACTCAAATTCTACATAATAGCTTCTTTCACCCATCCTTTAAATGCTTGATGATTATCTCTTACTTTATAGAACGGGAAGCACAGTCCACAGCTCTCAAAATCATGCAATCACTTACACTGGATGGGATTTCCCTGCTGTTGTGAAAGTACTCTAAAACCACCTTTGCCTTTTCATAGAACCACAGAAAGGTTTAGGATGGGAGGGACTTTAAAGCTCCTCCAGCTCCAACCCCTGCCACGGACAGGGACGCCTCACACTAGAGCAGGTTGCTCCAAGCCCCTGTGTCCAACCTGCCCTTGAACACTGCCAGGGATGGGGCAGCCACAGCTCCTCTGGGCACCCTGTGCCAGCGCCTCAGCACCCTCACAGGGAAGAGCTTCTGCCTCATATCTAACCCGAGACATAAGTGAAGTCAGAAGATGCAGCTAGCTTCACTCTCCAACCACAGTGCAGCAGAATTAGAAACTTAAGAAGCCAACAAGAAAGCATCTCAGATGGGACAGTCTATTTCCTGTATCTCCTAAGAAATACAAGATGACATTCCAAAAACAAAGGCACAATAAAAAACTCTGCTGCACTCAAAACAAAACAAAAGCCCTTTTTAAATGAGTTCAAGAAAATAAAATCATTAATTCTCTCACATCCACTTGTGACTCGGCCCTGTGATGATGCACAGCATGACCCATGTTAGCCACACTAACAAGATGAATAATTTAATTCTCCATCCAGAAGAATTCACTCTGTTGTTTACTTCAAAACAGCCATTTCTCCCTTCTTGAGAAGCACCTGCAGATGTGAAAGATTCCCATGAAGGGAAAAGCACCTTTTAATTCACAACAGTAGCAACACGTAAAGAGATGCTGAAAAGAAATTACACATTAGTTTGGGGTTTTGATGGCCACTATATGTTTTGTTCCAATTTAGGACTCCACAGGAAATCTGAAATTGGGAAACAATTCTCTACTAAAAGCAAATACAGAGATTTATCATTTGCAGCCCTTATTTCTGGAGCATGAAAATTTATTATGCTATCAAAGATTAAACATTTGCTTTCTGTTGCCTGTCAGGGGAATGATTACTTGCCAGTTGTGGTGTCTTTATTACCATCTCCAAGCTGCACAATCTGATGGATCTGTGGTGATCCAAGATAAACTCAGTCAAGTCCAAACCATGAACCGTGTCATTTTTCATTACTTCCAGCCAAGCCAAATCATAGTATTTCCTGTTTCAGAGGCCACTATCAGGAAAATCATCATCTTCCCTATAAACTGTAGAAAAAGCTAAAGAGGTATAAGTCTTTCAAGTTGGAAATGATTGTTAAACTTGAACTCCATGTAATAATGAATAAGATATTCCAGTATCAAAAAAATCATAGAATATTAGAATGGTTTGGGTTGGAAAGGACCTTAAGACCATCCAGTCCCAACCCCTGCCCCGGGCAGGGACACCTTCCACTAGAGCAGGTTGCTCCAAGCCCCTGTGTCCAACCTGGCCTTGAAGACTGCCAGGGATGGGGCAGCCACAGCTTCTCTGGGCACCCTGTGCCAGCGCCTCAGCACCCTCACAGGGAACAGCTTCTGCCTTATCTCCAACCTGAACTTCCCCTGTTTCAGTTTGAACCCATCACCCCTTGTCCTGTCACTCCAGTCCCTGATGAAGAGTCCCTCCCCAGCACCCTTGTAGCCGCCTTCACACACTGGAAGCTGCTCTGAGGTCTCCAGCAGCTTCTCTTCTCCAGGCTGAACAGCCCCAATGTTCTCAGCCTGGCTCCATACAGGAGCTGCTCCAGCCCCTGATCATCCTCATGGCCTCCTCTGGACTTGCTCCAGCAGCTCCATGTCCTTCTATACATTCTTACAATAAGAAATGTTTTTATTAATGCTATTTTGTTAAAATTTTATGAAGTTTACCCAGCTTCTTTCATGATCTCTGAACATTTCTATATGATACCCCCTCAACTCCAAAAGCTTCCACTGACTAAAACTGAGTACAGTGGAAACTGTTCCTCATTTTTGTTTCCTTTGACACCACCAAGTTTGAAAAAGGATTCTGACAGACTTGCACAACATCCAAATCTGTTTTGAACAATACAGTTTAGGCCATGATGCAATATTAATGAATGAATAATGTTTCTGGGTACTGCGTTTCAATATTTAATGACTGCACACCGAACATGCCCATATAAAGTTGTGGTTGAATATCACTGTAGCTGACAAGGGATTTGAAAAGATGAGAGATTCACCAGGAAAACAACTCTAACCTGAACTGAGGTCCAAGAAGTGTGAAATAGATATTTCTCCTACTCAGTTACTAGTAGCTGGTTTTTCACCTGAGTGCAAAGTCAGATAAATTATGTAAAGTCCATCTGCCTCTGCAAAACACAGTTACGGAGTAGGTTTCAGAAACAACTCATCTGAAAGGCAATGCCTTTTGCTTCTCAGAAGTCACAGAATACCACCACCACTAAAAAGTTCTTCTATTTAGAAGTGACTTTCTAGAAATATTTACACATTAATATTCTCTGTTCATAAAATCCCAATTGGTTTGGGTTGAAGGGACCTTAAAGCTCATCTAGTTCCAACTCCCTGCCACAGGCAGGGACACCTTCCACTAGAGCAGGTTGCTCCAAGCCCCTGTGTCCAACCTGGCCTTGAACACTGCCAGGGATAGGGCAAATGGGTCTTATCCTTATCAGATTTACATGCTATAGGTGAAGGGGGCTATGCCTAACTTAAGTAGCAATCCCAGTTTTAAAAACACACAATCCAAACACACAAACTCACTACAAGTGATCAAGAGCTCTCATGACTACGGTGTGTGCAAGAAGAGAGAAAAGATTAAGAGTACCAGTAACACTTGCAATTTGGGTCCCATCTGATGCTTCTGAGTAACACAACTTGTCCAATGCAGCAGCCCACTGCAAAAGCAAGCCCTTCAAATCCAACCTGATGGACTCCAGAGCTAGGGACCAGCTTCCCATGTTACTGCAGAAGCAAAGTGCAAGCAAGCTCTTACCCGAACCACTAAACCCCCCAGCTCATTTACCACAGCTATAACCTCGTAGCCAAGCAACTTCTAACAGCTCAGAGAGAAGTTAAAATCAAGGAGAAGGAGGAAGAGTGAAAGAGAAGCCAATTACACACTCATAACATGGGTGGAAAAGGTAGTCTGATGAGAACCAGCAGCATCTCTGGAACGTGCAGATTAAGATAATGAAAACAAACATGAACATTATGTATTCTTGTGGGGATTTTTTTGCCTATCTTCCTCAAGCTGCATGCAGTAATCCGAGTGAGATTTTCCAGTGGTCTTAGACTATATTACTTTTACTTTCCTAGGCTTGCCCTTCACATTATTAAGAACTCCACTGCTTTATTCCGTATCCACACTGTGCTCATGGTGAACTACTCCTTAATGCTGGCCATACACATACATAAAGTAGCACTTCATTCATTATGAATTCTACTGAAAGCATGAAAGGGATAAGTGATTCCAAAATTGATCCCTAAGCAGCAAGTAAGCTTTGCCCATAATGTTAACTCCTCCTTCCAATATGCCCCATCATACACTTGTCTTTTCTCAGTCACAAACTGTATTACAATTCACAATCCAGGAGTGCAGCCCACGCTGGGATCTGCCCTGGGAGCAGCTCTGTGGGAAGGGACCTGGGGTCCTGGTGGACACAAGCTCCATAAGAGTGAACAGTGTGCTGCTGTGGCACAGAAATCCAACAGGATCCTGGGGAACAAGGGCATGAGCAGCAGAGATAAAGATGTCAGTGTCCCGCTCTACTCAGTGCTTGTTGGGCCACACCTGGAATACTGGGTTGAGTTTTGGTCCCTGCTACACAGAAAGCTGTGGACAGATTGAAGAGGGTCTAGAGAAGAGCCGCAAAGATGATCCAAGGATTGGGAAGCCTTGTGAGGAAAGGCTGAGAGCTGGGACTGTTGAGCCTGGTAAAGGCTTATCCCCATGTGCCAGTATTTAAAGGGTGGCTACAAAGATGGAGACCCTCTTTTGATAGGAGTCAAATTGAAAAGAGGAGGGGTGATGGGCACAAGTTGCTACTAGGGAAACTCTGACTGGGCACAAAAGGAAAGCGTTTCACCATGAGAACAATCAGCCACTGGAATAATCTCCCCAGGGAAGTGGTGGATTCCCCAACATCAGACACTGTTAAGATCCAGCTGCACAAGGTGCTGAGACATCTAGTCTAGACCATGCTCTGTCTAAATAGGTTGGACCAGATGACCCTTGAGGACCCTTCCAACCTAGGATTCTATGATTTTTACTTTAGTTCTGGACATGTCCAGTAGCAATAACATACAAAGGAAGGCAACATATCAAGTGCTTTGTTCTACTCTTTCTTCAGGCTGAAATCTGTCATCCAACCCAAGAACACACTGACGTGAACACAAGTTATCTTGGTTAAGATTATGTTCCACTTGCCCCACCTACCCATTTCTTCCCATTCTCTCAATCACTCCCTTCTTCAAACACTTCTCAAATCAACCATGAGTCCAAGCAATGACACTCATTTGAACATATTCATTCAATTCCCTTTTCCAGCTGCCTTCCAGCTCATCGTCAACAACAGTTCCACAGACAGCTTCTTAATGTGCACTCCATCATGGACACTGACTTAACAGCCTGATGGCTGCTCATTCCCTGTAGAGAAGGGTTGAGTTGACTTTCTTTATTAAGATAGTTGGGTTGTGGTGGGGTTTTCAGGGGGTGGGTGTTGGGTGTTGAGAGGAGAGAAGGTGAGTAAGGGGGAGGGAAGGTTGTTTAATGGGATTTAATAATTATACTTCATAAAGTCACTGTTTTTAAAATATGTGCATATAGAGGAGGATTATATAAAGGCAGAATAGAGGAACAAATCTCTACCTTTATGCCAGAGGCATAATCAGTGAATATCTCTCCTCATGAGATCTGCAAAGGCAATCAGGAAATTATGACAATATTAATTATCCCTTAAAATGAAGTGACAGTTATAAAATTTATTATTATTATTATTAAAGTGTTTCTCTGCTGTGTCTACTCATATCATCTGATGGAGCCTATGAGGATGCTGGGGAGGGACTCTTCATCAAGGACTGCAGCGATGGGACAAGGGGTGATGGGTTCAAACTGAAACAGGGGAAGTTCAGGTAGGAGATAGGACAGAAGCTCTTCCCTGTGAGGGTGCTGAGGTGCTGGCACAGGGTGCCCAGAGAAGCTGTGGCTGCCCCATCCCTGGCAGTGTTCAAGGCCAGGTTGGACACAGGGGCTTGGAGCAACCTGCTCTAGTGGAAGGTGTCCCTGCCCATGGCAGGGGGTTGGAACTGGGTGATGTTAAGGTTCCAACCCAAAGCAGCCTGGGATTCGATGATTTGCTACTTTACAAAATGAAGGAGCTCAGCAGTTTGAAAGCAAAGGTTTGCTTAAAATTGCTAAGGGGGGGGAATAGTTTCTCTCCTCCCTACCTGAATCTAAAACTATGAAGCAGTATTATTTTTGTTGATGCTCTCTCCAAATAAACTCATTGGCTTCAAGCCATTTTCCCATCTCTCCTGCAAATAAATTTAAAGATGAAGCCTGGTATACAAGTTGTCAGTTGAGATGCCAAGTTTGAAACTCAAGGTGAAAAATAATCCCTTGAAATTGGAGTTTATAAAGGTAGGAGTGAATTTTAGTGCTGTCTCCTCCAATCTCCACTTCCTGTCTCCAAGATCCAGCTCCGTATATAGTGAGAACTAAACATAATGGTATTAATGGAGAGTCAGACCAATAGCAGAAATTTCTGGGAGTAACTCTACCATTGCCAAATAGCAATATTCTCTTCCCAGAAAACAATAAGGAATGTAAAGCAGGCTTTTAAGATAACTTGGCATTTCCAAACCCTCAACTTCATAGAATGGTTTAGGTTGGAAGGGACCTTCAAAGCTCATCTAGTCCAACCCCCTGCAATGAGCAGGGACATCTTCACCTAGATCAGGTTGCCCAGAACCACATCCAGCCTGGCCTTGGGTGTCCCCAGGGATGGTCCATCCACCACCTCTCTGGGCAACCTGTGCCAGTGGTTTACACCCACATTGTAAAGACTTTATTCCTCATGTCCAGCCTGAATCTCTCCTCTGTCAGTGTGAAACCATCACCCCTTGACCATGCACTAAACTTTCATGGTTTTAGAAAGGTACAATGAAACCTTATTCAGAAGGTGACTTACACTTCCACAATAGAATTATCCTGTCAACAGAAGACTGTCCAAAGAGGCATCATATACAACAGCTCTCCTGATCACAGTACTTGTTTTATAGGTAAACCTCTGACCAAACCCGAAGTATCTTCACACTTAATCTTGGCTTCTTCCCTTGCCTCCAGAGAAGCAGTTTTCACCCAGCCTGACCCTTCTCACTCCCTCTTTTCCTGTGAGGGAGCAGGATTATTACCCCAAAATCCTCCAGACTTCACTAATGTTAGATCTATTCAACAAGAAACTCACTTCTAAGTCTTTTCATGCAGGTGAGATCAGGCAAGAGAAACTTTTGGTGTGAGAAAGGATAAAGAACTCAAACTTTGAGCTGGTAGGATGAGGCAAGGAGAACAGGAAGAGCTCAATCTGTGGAAACAATGCCACAGCTTGCTGCTGTCTCCATATGTGTTCCTAATCCTGAGGCTGAAGTGGCCTTTTGGACACTCAAAATATAAACCAAAGTATCATTATGTGTTTATAATGTCAGTTATACACAGCACACCCCTCTGTGTTGTCTTGGTAAATGAACAGCACTCACCACTGCCAGCACTGCCTGATGTCACACTCAGAAAAAGCTCCTCTCCAATCTCACTCAATCACTACTTTAAGCCATCTCTCCACTAACTTTACATCTTCAGATATGGAAGGAGCACGCCATGCACACACATGTCACGTTCAGAGACAGGAGGCCCTTATAAGATGTCACATCAGCCTTTCTGCCCAGCTTAGATGCAATTTCATAGAATTGTAGAATGGGTTCGGTTGGAAGGGACCTTAAAATCATCCAGCTCCGACCACAGCTTCTCTGGGTACCCTGTGCCAGCGCCTCAGCACCCTCACAGGGAAGAGCTTCTGCCCAAGAGCTCATCTCAATCTCCCCTCTGGCAGGTTAAAGTCATTGCCCTTGTCCTGTCCCTACATCCCTTGTCCAAAGCCCCTCTCCAGGTCTCCTGGAGCCCCTTTAGGCACTGGAGCTGCTCTAAGGTGTCCCCTTCAGGAGCCTTCTCTTCTCCAGCTGCCCCAGCCCAGCTCTCTCAGCCTGGCTCCAGAGCAGAGCTGCTCCAGCCCTCGCAGCAGCTCCGGGGCCTCCTCTGGCCTCGCTCCAGCAGCACCACATCCCTCTTGTGCTGGGGACCAGAGGAGGCAACCTCATCCTTACACTGAATGACCAGCAGAGGCAAGCTTTGGTGCAAAGCTGTGGTACCACTTCTTGAATTCCTTAATGAGATTACCAATTGGGAATTGGGTAATATCTTTAAATGTTTGGGGGTTCAGGTTTTTTTAAAGAACAGTATGGTCACTTGTGCCCAGAGATACTAAGCTCTTATTCTTGACTTACCAGTAGTCCAAATCATTATAATCTTTACTGTTTCCAAGTATTTCCAGCTTTCTATCCTACCGTCAGCAGTAGAGAAGATGTAATTTTCCAGCCTGTTTTCTCACTTAATCTAAGCACTATCAAGAGGTCCCTGTGGCAGGAGACTCCATTACAACTGTTTGCAAACAAAGTAGCTTTCTGTTCCCCATGAGAAGACTACTGCAAGAAAAGCCAGTCTCCCAGTTCAACAGAGGTAATTCCCCGGGAAAATGGAGTATTTTAGGAAGAAATAGATGTACTTCCAAAAAAGTTCTCATGGAATTTAGTGCATTACCCATATGAAATGAAGATCCATTAATACGCTCTTCATAAATTTACCTCCATAGAATGAATATTCTAAATCAATCATTTTCTTTTTCTTCTGTTCTGCCAGTAAACTAGAATAAACATGTTATTAAACAGAAATCAATAGTGAGCTTTAAAATATACAGTAGCACAGGAAAAGGTCAAGCCCTGCTATTGATTTTAATATAACATTTTTGGTGTGTCATTTCCCAAAGGGTTCTTCTCTAATCTTGTGCTTCATTCTTCTCTCACTTTACGTTTTCACTGGTGGATTTGCTGCTCTCTTCTGCAAACACTGTCTAACCCAAGAAGTTTCCTAAGAGCTTGTCATCAATGCAATGTACTGCTGAGACATGACAAAACAAGGTCGGGGGGAAGCACTCACACACATCTGAGTATCAATTAAACCTTAAAGTGAATTGCAGTTAGAGGGACCCTCCCCCAAGCACAACACCAACACAAAAACACATACAGAAGCTAATGGCTGCAATCTCAGCACCTACCACAGCGAGCCACCTTTGTGCACCAGCGTGTACGTGGCTTTAAAAGCCAATTTAGAGTTTAGAGAGATTTTCTTTAAACAGATGAGGATGTTTAGAACTCGAGAGGTTGCAATAAGTTATCCAGCTAATGACAGCTAAAATGCCACACACCATATGGAGCCCAGCTAGCCAAGTAGAACAGACTCCAATTCATTACTAGGGAGTGTTAGAAAATCTATCATCAGGATTACTAAAAAAAAGCATTTTTCATGTGGCTTTCAAAACAAAAGTTGCCGAAGTCGTCACAGGAGAACACACAGTCAAACCACAGCAAAACTTCAGTTATCAAAAGCCATCCTAGAATTGCAGAATGGTTTGTGTTGGAAGGGACCTTAAAGCTCCTCCAGTTCCAACCCCTGCCACGGGCAGGGACACCTTCCCCTAGAGCAGGTTGCTCCAAGCCCCTGTGTCCAACCTGGCCTTGAACACTGCCAGGGATGGGGCAGACACAGCTTCTCTGGGCACCCTGTGCCAGCGCCTCAGCACCCTCACAGGGAAGAGCTTCTGCCTTATCTCCAACCTGAACTTCCCCTGTTTCAATTTGAACCCATCACCCCTTGTCCTGCCACTTCAGTCCCTGACGAAGAGTCCCTCCCCAGCATCCTTGTAGCCCTGTTCAGCCACTGGAAGCTGCTTTGAGGTCTCCACTCGGCTTCTCTTCTCCAGGCTGAACAGCCCCAACTTTCTCAGCTTGTCATTTTATTCTTTTTCTAAACTATTATTTTGACAGTTTACATTTCAAAAGCACAGATTCTTCCACCTAATTTTAAGACACACAAAGGTTTTACAGGAGCATTTTAATATGCAACATCTTCCCCACTAATCCTTAGTCAAATAAAGGGAACGCTGCCAGCATTACTCCCTACAAAATATAACATCAGGAATATGACAAGCCAATCTGCTCCTTACCTTTCACAGCCCAATACACAACCCATGAAAGCTGAATTATGGAATACTTAATAGAAGTTACTGAAAAGAGTCAAATGGCAAAATACTGGAGTTACAAAACAAGCATTTCCACATCGTAATAACATTTTGCTCAACTCTTGAGCAGTCAACATGAAGCTTAAATCTAACTCAAGTTTTCCTGTGAAAGCCCAGTTCAAAAGAGGACAGATTTCACTGTAACATATTGATTTCCTTTATTGCTGACTCAAAAAGAAGCCTGATTTTTTTCTGGGACATTTATATAGTCCTATCTCCTTGTAGCCCTGTTCAGCCACTGGAAGCTGCTTTGAGGTCTCCACTCGGCTTCTCTTCTCCAGGCTGAACAGCCCCAACTTTCTCAGCTTGTCATTTTATTCTTTTTCTAAACTATTATTTTGACAGTTTACATTTCAAAAGCACAGATTCTTCCACCTAATTTTAAGACACACAAAGGTTTTACAGGAGCATTTTAATATGCAACATCTTCCCCACTAATCCTTAGTCAAATAAAGGGAACGCTGCCAGCATTACTCCCTACAAAATATAACATCAGGAATATGACAAGCCAATCTGCTCCTTACCTTTCACAGCCCAATACACAACCCATGAAAGCTGAATTATGGAATACTTAATAGAAGTTACTGAAAAGAGTCAAATGGCAAAATACTGGAGTTACAAAACAAGCATTTCCACATCGTAATAACATTTTGCTCAACTCTTGAGCAGTCAACATGAAGCTTAAATCTAACTCAAGTTTTCCTGTGAAAGCCCAGTTCAAAAGAGGACAGATTTCACTGTAACATATTGATTTCCTTTATTGCTGACTCAAAAAGAAGCCTGATTTTTTTCTGGGACATTTATATAGTCCTATCTAATTATAGACTCCATCAACCTAACTCAATTAAACAGTAATATAATGATGTGTAGGAAACAACTGAGATATATGCAGACAGTTTAAATAGTACTAATTACATTCTCATTTCTTTAATCCATCATAATGAGCCTTTCTTCCCATTCTCAGAATGGAGGACAATGTGGAGGTTAATATTTATATTCAGGGTGTAATCATCTATATAGGAAATATCAGTGCAATAAAGGACAAATGAACTCACAAGTCAGAGTTTATTGTGCAGCCAACTCAATTCCAAATTCCAGCAGGATTTTTTCCATTGCTAATAACCCCACAGGACCAGAGTAGACATTGCAAAGTATGCTTCTGAACTGCTGCATCCAAATTCTGCCTCTGCATTCTGTGTGACTCTACCCAGTCTTTCACATAACCTCTGAGAAAACATGCTTATGAAAGCCATGTTTCAATATATGGAATGATATCAAAAAGGTTTTCTACTAGTAAACTGCTTTAATTCAGTACTTTGTATCTTCAAAGCACCATGAAGCAGCTTAAAGCACGCTGCAGCTCACAGAAATACTCAGAACTCACTGAAATAAGAAGAATTACCATTTCTATTGCTGTTAGAATATACCTTTGGATCACACAGATGGGTGACGGGTAACCTACCTCTGCACTGCTCTCCAGCTATTTCCATCTCTACACCACAAAGTGAATATTTGGACTCAAAAGAAATCAACAAAGATTGAGCTTAAGAGACTGTAAAAACAGTCAAGCTCATGAGGTCAAAAACGATTTAAAGTCACATTTTATATCAGCTCTTGCAAGGAAATTTCAGTTACATACACATTTAAATACATGTTAAAACAACAAATTAATATCAGAACTCATTAAATCACCTAAAGGTCTTACCTATTTTTTTGTCTTGGGGCACAGAATGCAACTGTTCTCAGTAAGTAGATAAGTAACAGTAATAAAAGCATTAAGCACATGTTCGTGTTTAAGATTGTGATTAACAAACTAACCTTCTCTTTTGAGCTTCAGAGTCTCTCCTGGCTCGTTCTAATGCCAGTTCTTCAGCTATTCTCTTCTTCAGTTGTTCATCAATAACTACAATTAAAAGAAAATGAAACGAACTGTTAACACAACATATTTCTGATTACAGAAACAACTACATAATACAGTGCTCTCTTTTATTTTCTTCTTTCTATAAAGCAGTTGCAGTGCTTTCTGGTGGTTTAAATACCTTTCAAGCTTAAGATTCACCAGACAGCCTTTAAAAACTACTCTTAAGCAACTTATCACTTAGAAGAATCTTTCAAAGATTAAATACCATAAAGTATATGTTAAATTAAATACATTTTTCTTATGAAATATACCTTTATAAAGTAAAATTTGAGGAGGAGGGGACTGAGACCTAAATACTAAAGTCGTAAGATTCTGGCTTTTATTCCTATGGAATCAAGGGAAACATCTTCCTGTGTAATGAATCAAGTACTTTCAGATGCATGTTTTACCCAGCGAAGTATTTACAACATCCTAGATACCCATCCTCCCTGTTAGAAACAGATTTCGCCTCAAATTCTCCCAATTTGGTTTAAACAAGCAGACATGGAAAGAATATATTCTTCACTTAGATTATGTCAGATGAATCAGTTGAGAGTCTAGTTAAGAACTCAAAGAGAAGCAGCTTCAAGTGTATGAACAAACCAAGATAAAGGTAGGAAACTATGAGAGCCTCTAAACCAACAAGCTTGAAAGACATCTCTGGAGCTATCAAAAATCCATTCAAGAAGGTTTTGAAACACAAACCAGGTCCATTCCCAACTCTATTTGATATTCAAGGGCTCAGTCATACAAACTACTACACTGATACCGTTCAATATCCACTATCTCCACATGCATAGGCAATTGCATACTTCTGAAAAGCCTGATGCAAAGAGATTAATAGTAGTTTCTTGTTACTTCCTTTAATAGAAGTTGTGGCAATAAACAAAGTTTCAATAGATTTTCAAAAGAAAACATTGTGAAAACTTGTTTTGACCTAAGAAAAAGCCGACAAATTAAAACTGGCACATACATAGCAGGAGGTAAAGAAAGGAGAAAGAAAATACTCAGTCATCTAGTAAGAAAGTAACATATTCCAATTGGGAACACTTAGTAGCCTGGTAGCTAACAGTTATGCCAACTTTAATAGAAAGGCTTTAACCTTCTCCCATTCCCCAGCATCCTACACCACTACATCCCTTGTCCAAAGCCCCTCTCCAGGTTTCCTGGAGCCCCTTTAGGCACTGGAGCTGCTCTAAGGTGTCCCCTTCAGGAGCCTTCTCTTCTCCAGCTGCCCCAGCCCAGCTCTCTCAGCCTGGCTCCAGAGCAGAGCTGCTCCAGCCCTCGCAGCAGCTCCGGGGCCTCCTCTGGCCTCGCTCCAGCAGCTCCACGTCCCTCTTGTGCTGTTCCCCAGAGCTGGATCAGGGCTGCAGGGGGGGTCTCCCCAGAGCACAGCAGAGGGGCAGGATCCCCTCCCTGAGCTGCTGCTCACGCTCTGGGGGTGCACCCAGCACACGGGGGGTTCTGGGCTCAAGCACACACTGAAGCCGGGTCATGGGGAGCTTCTCATCAACCAAAACCCCCAAGTCCTCCCCCTCAGGGCTGCTCTCAGTCCAGTCTCCCCCAGCCCGTGTTTGTGCTTGGGGATGGTCCTGACTCACATCCAAGACCTTGCACTTGGCCTTGTTCAACTTCATGAGGTTCACATGGGCCCACCTCAAGGTCCAACTGCTAAAACCTGTTGTCTCACTCCAAAATGGCAATGACTTGACTGTAATATAGATACTGAATTCAGGACAATACAACCCTCCTCTGCCTTCAGAACCAGTAACAAAACCACTTCCTTAGGTAATTAGAAACCAGATAACCACATTATCAGGCAATATAAGACATGAAGCAACAGCAAGGCAACAGTCTCCTTAGAGATTCTATTTGTATTAAGTATTTATGTATCGAGACAGCATTCAATAACTTAGAAGTTGGAAACCTATGGAGATACTGGGCAAAAGCCATTACCCTCCCTTTTTTGATAGCAAACTGATAGTTACAGTATTTGCCCAGGAAGTAGCACATCTGGAATGTAGATCCTCCTAAGATGGACAAGTTTGAGTCCACATATCATGTATACTTCAGTGAAGAGCTCCCAAAACCAAGTTATCATCTAATTTAAGCAGATAAACCATTCATTACCTTTTTCTTTGACAAATACAGCTAAAGAAAAAGTGCCTTAGAGGGTTCTAGTGATTAGAAGACCAAACTGAGGCAGACTCCAATTCTAGGACCCCTTTTGGAACCAGTTGGTTTCCATTAGGCAGCAATCAGGCTTTAAAAATTAGAGACATGAAATGACCTCAGCTCCAGGAGTTGGCTTTATCTGCAAATATTATCCAACGTCATTAGCCTATGTTCCCATTAGAGTTAATAGATTCCAGTGTTCAATTCTTCTCATCCTAATGTGGTCTTATGAAATAGTGAATTTTATGAATGAATGAAGCAGCTTCATCAACTATATGGGAGTCTTGGCCAAGTAATTCAGTTATAAACATCTTTAGTCAAGTAGAATGAATCGATACCCATCTGGCAGGTGCAGCCAATGCCTAGATGACAGAAAGAGCTGCCTCAGGGAATGGTGGGGGGACACTTGTGAATGGCAAATGAGACCTCAGCCTAAAAATATATTACTATATGTGAAAATTAAGAGGTAAATAGGAATCTTTAACAGATTATAATCACAAATGCCAGATGAAAAAGCAAAACCCCATTTTACTGGGACTATCTCTACTGACTATTAACACTGCCCCACTGTTTCCTGCTTTGAGGCTGTGTGAGGATACTCTGTTTGAGAGGACACAGAGATGTTAGGTTTCCAAGGATCTGCTACTCACTTCAAACTGTATCACCAGAAGAGAAAAAAGGTGAGCAAAGCATCAGGCTATCTATCACAAGGATCCTGTTTCTGTACTGCAGCACACATTCATCTCCCCATACCTCAACCAGCACCACAAGCCTAAGTGAGAGCAGTGAAGGTTCTACACTTGGACACTTAGAAATGATTAAGATGTCATAAAAGCAAATAATTTACTTGACACCACAGCTACCTTATTCACAGAACAAGTTGAAAGCCTGAGATCAAGTGTTTCTTACCGCAGCTCAACCCAAATACCTCAATAAGGGACTGTAGGGATAGGACAAGGGGTGATGGGTTCAAACTGAAACAGGGGAGGTTCAGGTTGGAGATAAGGCAGAAGCTGTTCCCTGTGAGGGTGTTGAGGTGCTGGCACAGGGTGCCCAGAGAAGCTGTGGCTGCCCCAGCCCTGGCAGTGTTCAAGGCCAGGTTGGACACAGGGGCTTGGAGCAACCTGCTCTAGTGGAAGGTGTCCCTGCCTGGGGCAGGGGTTGGAGCTGGAGGAGCTTTAAGCTCCCTTCCAACCCAAACCATTCTAAGATTCTATAATATTTCACATCCTTTTAATACTGGACCTGAGAACACCCAAAACATCATGTATGTGTATTGCTCACAGCATCTACATCATGAAGTTTGTTGTTCTGGTGTGCAAAAACGAGTACAAGAAGTCTAACAGACCATAAAACATGTTAAGTCATAATGAGAAAAGATTCAGGCATCAGCCAATAAAGACATCTGACCTTAATCAATCAGGTTAGCCATCGATCAGGCAAATACTAATAGGGAATAAAAGCAGAGCTATAGATCATTCACCAGCATTATTGTAAGATATCATTGGGAAGCTGCCAAATGGGAGCTTTATGATGTTTCAGTAAAAAATTGCAGTTCTACAAGTAGGAGGGGTTTGTTCTGGAGGAAGAAGCAGCATTTCAAAAGAGAAAAGTTCATTTATTTGCAAGAGAATCAGAAAAAGGAATTGGGTTTAGATAAAAGCAGTAAGATTTCTCTCTGATGGCAACTCTGCTCAGACTACAGATTAGAAACAGGCAGCTGACCAGGAAACTATTGGAATACTAGAATCTGGTGGCTGCAGCACTGCTAAGATAAGCATGATCCATATGTAAGTATAGAGCAGTTGCCAAAAATTTACACAGTCATTCCCACCACCATACACTTGAGTATTGTAAGTTCTTCAGGATACTGAAATCAGTGTCAGCTTCATAGTAAGTGCATCCCAGAGCTGACACATCAGGAAGATTTTCAAGTAATTCCATTTAGCAAGGCCATACTTGCATCCTCATGCTCTCTTATGCTCATACAAGAGCATAAGATGAATGCAGCTCCAGCATTCCAATCATAAAACAATCCAGATAGATGGTCTGTAGTGGGAACCATGCTCAGAAAGCCAGATTGCTATAGCCAGAAATAGCTCTTCTCTGTCCTCTTAGCATGTGAAGGGAGGATGCTGATAGGTGTCTGATAAGCAGTATCCTCCTCAGTATACAATTAATGCAAAAAAAACATGCTCAGACCCAGCAGCAAGTTGTACAATGCTTGAGAGGGACCAAACTGCTCCATCTAACACCACTGCAGGCACAGAATGCCACTACATGATAAAACCCATAAAGCTCTTGTCTGGAACTTCGCAGACCAAGCAGTGAGGGTCAATAGATAAGGACATCTTGCATTTTGATAGCCTCTGGGACGCAGTAACTGACGTTTCTTAGTTGTCCACCTACTCCTCTGGAAAAGTTTGAAAAATAGTCATTAATGTCTAATATTACAGCATAAATACATGATGCATTTCACAGAATCCCAGACTGGTTTGTGCTGAAGGAACCTTAAAGCTCCTCCAGTTCCAACCCCTGCCCCGGGCAGGGACACCTTCCACTAGAGCAGGTTGCTCCAAGCCCCTGTGTCCAACCTGGCCTTGAACACTGCCAGGGATGGGGCAGCCACAGCTTCTCTGGGCACCCTGTGCCAGCGCCTCAGCACCCTCACAGGGAAGAGCTTCTGCCCAAGAGCTCATCTCAGTCTCCCCTCTGGCAGGTTCAAGCCATTCCCCTTGGCCTGTCCCTACATCCCTTGTCCAAAGCCCCTCTCCAGGTCTCCTGGAGCCCCTTTAGGCACTGGAGCTGCTCTGAGGTGTCCCCTTCAGGAGCCTTCTCTTCTCCAGCTGCCCCAGCCCAACTCTCTCAGCCTGGCTCCAGAGCAGAGCTGCTCCAGCCCTTCTTCCTCTCACTCTAAAGCAATTGCTTCATAGAAACATTCAGATGACACCGAGATGACAGCAAGAAGGTAGCACCCGAAGTTGTAACAACACACATTTGGTAAAGCAGACACATGCAGGCTCAAAAAGGTTATTCTGAGGAATCAGGAATACAACATGGACAAGTTCACCAAGCAGCCTCTAACCTGCAGAGCTGGAACCTGCCCATTAGTCTCACATATTCAGAAATGATTAATGGAAACTGCATTTATCACCAGGCACCTTCACTAACTCCTCTCGAAAGGGCAGGTGCATTAAACAGTTAATGAAGACACACTCTGGTTAGATACTATCAACCACCTTTTATAAATTACTTTGCTAAATAATGGTCAGAGAATTGATTTACACACACAAAAAAAAAAAAAAAAATTAAAAGAAGAAGCCAGTTCTGCTTTTCCTTTTCATCCAGCTCTGCTATTAAAAGTCCAGTGAACAGGACATCTTCCAGAGAGCAGCTTCTTAAAGGCCACACCAGAATGAAAGATGCCCTCCAGGCCACCCAAACATCCTCCTTAAAGAGGTAAAACTTCACTGTCACAAAAAATACCTCCAAGGATGGATGCAGCAAAGCCCCTCCAGGCAATGTGTGTCAACTGACTGACCTGATGGTGAAAAAACTGTTCCTTACAGGTTAAAAGCACTCTTGGTTCAAAGGATGCCTCTTGTTTGTCTTCCTCTTGTGTACTACCACACAGACTGGTTCCCAGAATGTTCTCAGTAGCTTCCTTGCTGGAAGGGTACTCCCAAGCCTAACAACTCCAGGTCCCTCAGCATCTCCTCTCAAGTTTCAGACCACAACTCCTTGACCCAAGGATCTCCACAGCGCTGGTGGGCTGCACAGGCTACTTCTGCTTTCAAATAAACAAGGCATAAGGAAGGACATAGGGCCTACAAGAAACCTGGAGAGGGGCTTTGGACAAGGGATGGAGGGACAGGACAAAGGGAATGGCTTGAACCTGCCAGAGGGGAGATTGAGATGAGCTCTTGGGCAGAAGCTCTTCCCTGTGAGGGTGCTGAGGCGCTGGCACAGGGTGCCCAGAGGAGCTGTGGCTGCCCCATCCCTGGCAGTGTTCAAGGCCAGGTTGGACACAGGGGCTTGGAGCAACCTGCTCTAGTGGAAGGTGTCCCTGCCCGGGGCAAGGGGTTGGAGCTGGATGAGATTTAAGGTCCTGTCAACCCAAACCATTCTTTGATTGTACAGTGATGACAATCACTGGAGAAGAGATTCAAAGCAGCCCTGTAGAGAAGGACTTGGGGGTGGTGATTGATGAGAAACTCGACATGAGCAGGCTTCAGTGTGTGTTTGCAGCCCAGAAAACAACCATATCCTGGGCTGTATCAAAAGGAGCGTGACCAGCAGGTCAAAGGAGGTGATCCTGTCCCTCTACTCTGCTCTTGTGAGACCTCACTTGGAGTATTGTGTCCAGTTCTGGTGTCCTCAACATAAAAAGGACATGGAGCTGTTGGAGCAAGTCCAGAGGAGGCCAC
>NW_009930727.1:23107-25275 GCF_000696875.1 Nestor notabilis
GGTGATGGCTTTAAACTTAAACAGGGGAACTTTAGGTTAGATATAAGGAAGAAGTTCTTCACAGTGAGGCACTGGAACAGGTTGCCCAAGGAAGTTGTGAATGCTCCAACCCTGGAGGCTTTTTAAGGCCAGGCTGGACAGAGCCTTGGGTGACATAGTTTAGTGTGTGGAGTCCCTGCTCATGGCAGGGGGGATGGAACTAGATGATCTTAAGGTCCATTCCAACCCTAACTATTCTATGATTCTATGACAACCAAGTACATGGCTTGGGTGCAACTCAGAGTACTAACACATGTGTAAAGTAGACAAAACCAACTACAGAGTCTTCAACTTAGTGTCTGAATGCATCAACAAGACAAAACCCAGGAAGCTACACTTATTATTTGGTTCATCTCTTCCATTGCCACTGAGTACAGGCTGTTAGGAAAGTAGTTCTAAAACTAGTGGTAAATTACTACCATGGATTAAAAACAGGCTGAGACAAAATAGAGGGCAGAAAGCACTAGAAATGGGAAAGCTAAACTGAGACTAAACTTTGCACATGAATAGTCTAAAATTATTTTAATCAAGACTGGAAAACTTAAAAAGGGAGAAAATAAGGCCAGGCAAGCTGAGCAGCACAATGGTATACAAATTCAGTGCTGAGCAATGAATAGCCACACACATTGGAAAGCAGGATGTGATTTTATCTTACACTTGGCTTGGTTTTTAAATCAACCATAATCACATGTAAGTCCTGAGTATTGCACAAAGAACATTTGTTTAATGGCCAGCCTGGCATGAGAAGGAAGAAAGTAAAGGAAAGAGAAGGTCCAACATTAAGTATAAAATACATAAAGAATGAGAGAGAAAGAATATGAAAATAGATAGAAGATGATGCCCCTCCACACTTCAAGCACAGTGTTTTATCAGGCTTTCCACACAAAGCCAAGGATAAGCTTTGCTGGGATCTATTTCAGTTCCACCAAAACTTACGGACTTAACACAATGATCACTTGGAAAAGTTCTACAAACTGGTTTGTCCCACAGCTTATGCTAACATCTTCTTTCTTTTAGGGCAAAGGGGAAAGAACATCTAGCCTTTGAAACAAAGCACAAGTGAGAGGTGTTGGTTGGGGGTTTTTTGCATTAGAAGCATCAGCCTCAGCTGGTTCCTCAAAGATCCCCATTGCACGTTTCTCTGTGCCCTCACTTGAGGACAAACTGATCTCTCTTGTCCCTATAACATCATCTTCCCTGAGCATCTCTCCAGTGTCCCAGCTTCATCCCTTTCTCCTGCCTCCTGGCTTGGCAATGCACAGCACAGGCTGCAGCTGCTTTGGCAGGAAAGGTTGCCCAGAGAAGTGGTGAATGCCCCATCCCTGGCAGTGTTCAAGGCCAGGTTGGACAGAGCCTTGGGTGACATGGTCTAGTGTGAGGTGTCCTTGCCCATGGCAGGGGGTTGGAACTGGATGATCTTAAGGTCCTTTCCAACCCAAACCAGCCTGTGATTCTATGTGCAGAATGATAAACCTTCACCAGAAGAGCTCAGGCAGCTTTAGATCTTGTCTCCACAAAGGATTTCATCTTAATGTCTCTTTTCTACCTGCCCTGAATTTATCCAAACCTCTAGAAACATCAGGGCCTTGAGACTTTCACCCCTCCCTTAGATTTGGCTGAAATAGATTCATAAACTCAGAAGTTCTCAGAAGGCAACTGGTGAGTATATGGCACTACCACACAACTCTGCTTTTGGGAAAGCACGTAGGAATAGTGGAAAGAAAACCTGAAATGGCTCAACGCAGAGAAAAGACGAGGTATAGAACATGTCATCATAAAATAGGCAACCCTGGCCTTCCATTCATTTTTACATCACACACATAAGGAAGCTCACAACCAAGGTGAGAGGGAAGCATTCAAAATACTCTTTCTAATATTTGTACAGAACAAGTAAAATCAAGAAAGGCGTGGGGTGGTGTGGGACAGGACATGAAAGAACACCATCAGGCTACATTACATACAGAACAAAGCTTCAAGCCACCTACTAGCCATTGCCAGAAACACTGGATCATGGAATCAAGAGGGTTGGAGAAGACCTTTAAGCTCATCCAGTCCAACCATTCCCCAGCAGTGCCCAGCCCACCACTAAACGATGTCCCCAAGTACTACAAGTCCTTTAAACCCCTCAA
>NW_009930727.1:25425-41017 GCF_000696875.1 Nestor notabilis
CCTCCTGGCTCCATCCTCCTGTCAGGCAGTTGCAGAGAGCGATCAGGTCCCCCCTGAGCCTTCTCTTCTCCACACTAAACCCCCCAGGTCCCTCAGCCCTTCCCCATCCCACTTGTGCTCCAGGCCCTGCTCCAGCTCCGGTGCCCTTCTCTGGCCCCGCTCCAGCACCTCAATGTCTCTCTTGCAGTGAGGGGCCCAGAACTGAACATAAAGATTTCTTTCTTGCTGGAAAAACTATTTCCCAGTTCTTTACTGCAGAATTCCCTGTGTTCACCGCTGTAGTATCTGGTATTGACAACAGAGCATCAGGGCATTCAAACCATCGATCTGGTCCAACCAGGCAGTTCTCCTGTCCCTGTGCACATTAAGTATGAACATTAACCAGCTCACTCAGGACAACGTTCCTTCGGGCTGTCTCCAAACCCATCATCTGTCTCAGGAGCTGGCAGGGCAACCGCAGCTTTGGAGACATTAAAGTTAATGAAGATGTCACAAGGAAATTCCAAACTGCACATTAACAGTCACAAATATTGAATCGGGAAGCATGTGTCAGCAACCTGGTACCTCCACAGCATCGAGCTATGGGCTTATGAACATATTATGGGTCCTTCCACAGTTAAAACACTCTGACCACCCACACTGCAATTTAAAATGCATAATATGCAAATACCCTCAGTTTTTACTCATTCTATTTAATAAACACTCCAGTTTGGTCCATACATCACACAAAACCCATCAGTATCTGTGGCCACTTAAGTTGAACAGCAGAGACAAGACAAAATACCAAATCCATTACTCTTCATTTAGAGAGTAGCCAACTAAATAATACCATAGAATAATTCCTTCTAGACCAGGAAAAAACAAGTATATACTTTATTTCTTATTCCATTAAGCAAGAAAATGTTGTCCCTAAGTTGTTTCAAGCAGCTAACCACAGAAACAAAACTTCTTTCACCCCTGAAATAGGTTACTTGAGGTCTAGGTTAACATGCCCTGGTAAACCAATGCAGGAGAGTCCATCTGCACCTGCCCACGCTGCCTGTGCAGACTCAAAGCTCCAGCTCAGAGCTGTCAAACAGGTAACTTTTATGAGCATAAAATTCTCTGGTGGAATTAAGGACTTCAGTTTGCTTTGGGTAACAGTAACACTGGCAAGGAACTCTTATCCTGGACTCCTAAAACACAGGCTTAAGAAAGACATATAAATATTCAGTGCACACTAAAGAAAACAGAAGACTTCTAGTTTTGAAATCAAACTGATTTCAATGTGGGTTAAAGCCATGGCAAATGTATTTCGTGTGCTCCAATTAGGTGGTACATCAACGACACAAATAAACTCTTCATTCATTCCTCTTTTTCAAAGAGCAAGCCTGATCTGCAGGTAGCAGCGTAGAAGAGGAAACAAGGAAGGGTAGTAACTGTCCGAATTAGCCTTAAATTCAATGGAAGAAATAATAAACCATCCCTTCATTCCACCAGCACTAAAACACCAGAAATAAGTTATTTGCTTTAAAGACCAAAGAATCTGTTTCTTTCCCTGACTCTCTCAAGAGAGGAATCCCTTGGAGACCCAAAGGAAGTTCACTGGTATAGGTACAAGTAACCCATCAGAAACAAGAGGTACATGTGCCAGAACAGTCATTGTCATGAGTGACCTATTACACACACCATGGAATGGTTTGTGTCAGAAGAGAGCTTAAAGCTCATCCTTCCACTAGAGCAGGTTGCTCCAAGCCCCTGTGTCCAACCTGGCCTTGAACACTGACAGGGATGGGGCAGCCACAGCTTCTCTGGGCACCCTGGGCCAGCGCCTCAGCACCCTCACAGGGAACAGCTTCTGCCTCAGAGCTCATCTCAGTCTCCTCTCTGGCAGGTTCAAGCCATTCCCCTTGGCCTGTCCCTCCATCCCTTGTCCAAAGCCCCTCTCTAGGTCTCCTGGAGCCCCTTTAGGCACTGGAGCTGCTCTAAGGTGTCCCCTTCAGGAGCCCTCTCTTCTCCAGGCTGAACCAGCCCAGCTCTATGAAGACAGGCTGAGTGTTTCCCAAGTTTCTTTATTATAAGCTATGGATCAAGGCAGGGTCACCATTGAAACTGCTTAGGTTCTTAAAATTTCATTATGGTTTTTAAAGAATAGCATTCTGAAGAATAAACTCTATTTTCAGCCTCACACAAATCCAACCACCACCGCACACAGCAACTCTCCCATTGAAATTCACACTCAGAGGCACTTCCACCACTTTGGATTCAGTGCAAACACAAAACACGCCTCCAAGGACAAACATTCAGTATTGGTCATGTGCAGCAGTACTTGAAGCAGCTCATAGGATAATGAAATATGAAAACAATGCCATTAAGTGTGCATAATTTAACAATATTTCATATGTTACTTTCCAAAGGCACTTGCATATATTACATTCTCTCTTTTACAATGTAAATGTGGGGATTAATCAATTTATACTCATGTAAATTAGTCACAAGATGGTGCATGAGCTAGAAATAACAAAGCCAAGTTAGTTCATGTTCTATTTGGAACATTCTCTTTTCAATATCCTGTTACTGGTGCAGCTTTAGCACTAAATCCCAACAACAAACTTATGAAGGGGGTGGAAAAAATGAAGGGAAAGCAGGATTACAAGGTCTTCCCCTGGGATTCTTTGAATTGGGTTCTATCTGTCTGTGCTTACCAGCTGTATTTAACAAGAATAACTCATTTCATTACTCCCTAGCATGGCCAAGGTTACATTCTGATAAGCTCACAGAAAAATCAAGTAAGGAAATGGATGTGTACAAGCCACAGAAAGAAAATTAAGAAATAGAAAATCCTGAGGCTAAACTTAAAATTAGATCTTTTTAACCAATATACAAAGGAGAACTGGAGCACAGGAGGATAAAGTGGTAGGAAATGAGAAGTAAGGACACAGGAGCAAAGCTCAGTGCAGGAGAAGGCCGCTCTGCTGCACCAGAGAGCCTGCACAGCCAGCAATTCCAGTCACTTGTAGCTTAAGATATAAATGTAAGCTTTTCTGCTGTAAATCCTTATAGAATCCTATCACAGAATCATGGAATGGTTTGGGTTGGAAGGGACCTTAAAGCTCCTCCAGCTCCAACCCCCTGCCACAGGCAGGGACACCTTCCACTAGAGCAGGTTGCTCCAAGCCCCTGTGTCCAACCTGGCCTTGAACACTGCCAGTCCCGGGGACCTTCTTGCTTAATGAGAACAAACAGCCCTTGGAATCATCTCCCCAGGGAAGTGGTGGATTCCCAGGCACTGGACACTGTTTAACAGTCAGCTGGATGGGGTGTTGGGTGTTGTGGTTTAAGCCCAGCCGGTAACTCAGAACCACGCAGCCGCTCACTCACTCCTCTCCTTCCTTCCTCCCCCCGCTCCCAGAGGGATGTGGAGGAGAATCGGAGGAATGTAACTCCCACGGGTTGAGATAACAGCTCTCCAGTAACTAAGGTATAATACAAACCACTGCTGCTACCAATAATAATGAGAAGAGGAATAACAAGGGGAGAGGATGCAATTGGTCAGCACCCGCCGACCGATACCCAGCCCGACCCAAGCAGCGATCTGGGCCTTCCGGGTGACTCCCCCCAGTTTCTATACTGGGCATGACGTGCTGTGGTGTGGAATAGCCCTTTGGGCAGTTTGGGTCAGGTGTCCTGCCTCTGCTTCCTCCCGGCTTCCCCTCCTCCCTGGCAGAGCATGAGACTGAGAAAGTCCTTGGTCAGAGTAAACATTACTGAGCAGCAACTAAAACCATCGGTGTTATCAGCGTTGTTCCCAGGCTGAAAGTCACACACACAGCACTGCACCAGCTGCTAAGGAGAAAAATGACTGCTGTGGCTGAACCCAGGACACTGGGATGCCTAGTCTAGGTCAGGCTTTGCCTCAGAGTGTTTCTGTGACATGAAATAAGTTATTTCAGCAGGTCTTTTTGGTGTTTTGTTCTATTCAAATAACAAAGCAACCAGTAATAGCGAAACAGAACTATCACAAGTCTTTACAATACCCTTAGATTGAATACAACAGTAGAGAGACTTGCCACTCCAACTATCTGTGCTAGGAATTCCTACTATACATACACTGCAAGGCTTTTTTTGCCAAATACAGTGAATAAAAGCATCAGGATTGTGTAACTCAATATTTAAACCAATAAATATATTGTAAGCAATGGTGGGAAGGATTTTGATTCTGCTTTCAACATGCAGTGTTCTTTCAGGACAATTGATATTGCCCAGTTCCTGATCTTTACAGTTTATAAGCTTACAGTAAAGCTGTTTTACCTGACAAGATGGGGACATTTCCTGCCATCTCTTATTTGCTTGGGCAAAATAACTCCTGAATTCCTCCTCCACATGTATTTCAATTAACACCTACCACTAGAGAGGACACTGCAGTAATCGCGTATTTCCACACATAATAGCAAGGTAAAAGGGTTTATAAACTCGTAACAGCTGGGTAAAAGGGTTTACAAACTAGAACAGCTCTTTAGTTTTACATTTAGAAGTCACCCCACTAATTGCAAAGAATTACAGCTATTGCACAGGCCTGCAATCCCAAGTGGAACTCTCCCTTACCATCTAGGCTACGTAAACAGCAAATTCCCAGGTTCAGTTCATCCACCACCATCATCTTTGAAGAGGATTCTCCAGCTGTGATTGCACGCTATTAGTGCCCCTGAAAAGTCCATTTTACCCAGTTACAGCTCTGGGTTGCCATTGCTTTGGACAGGAATAAGAAGATTCCCCAAGATGCTCATCACTTAATCAGAAAGCCCTCTGGTGAGGGTATTCCACACCCCTTCCCATTGGAGGTAATACAGGCTCATAGAAGCTAGCTCTAGGCACTGAATTTTAATGTCCAATGTCCATGTGCCAACTGTTTCTGGGTCAGGGGGCCCTGCTTTCACATGTATGTAGTGCAAAGCATAGGGAACAGGCCTTGCTACCTGAAGAATACTTTAATGAGTGACTGCATGGGATGAGTTAACAGGCATAGGTAACAGGATAAGGAATAATGTTATCTTCTGATACAGTGCAAATGACTGCACTACATGCCAACAAAGCATGCCAAGGAACAGCAGCACAACCACTAACTCCAGGGCCTGCCACAACCTAGTCTGGCCTATCTCATACATTGCCCCAAAGAATCTTCCCCCTTCACATTGACCCAAGCTCTCCCAAATCCCCAGACTCATCGATGGCTTAGGCCAGGTTAGAAGGGACTTGAAGCAGATCCAGTAAGGAGCCTACCCCATCTGTCCTGAACACATCCTTTTGAGGAGATTTCTAGGAGTGCAACAAAAGTCTTATTGTCCAAATAAAGTACATAGCAAGGTGCATTGAAGGATCTATCAGTAATTCTTTTCAGCTCACACATCAGTTCAACAGGATGAAGATAATCTGTGATAAATAACAGGTCAACTATCGTATCAGGGAGCACTAACTGTATCATTGTCACCAATCCTTTTGGAAGTTAACAGAAAACAAGTAAATTAATTATCCTGGATAAATGTACCTTTAGTTTGGATAAAGTTGGTTTAGAACTTGGGAAGTTACTCTGGGAAAGACAGAAGATAAAAACAAATTACATAAGAGGCCATAATGCAACGATACTGTGAAAAACATAAGCAATGGAAGTGTCTTCACAGGTAAAGGTTAATGAAAGGAAAGACGAAAGTGTTTCACTCAGAGATAACACACATCAATACATCTGCTGACCCCGTTAACTACATTTCACAGTGGCTGGAGCTGCATGGAAAGATAAAGCAAGATACCAAATTTCTACATTGTACATTTAAAGCAATCCAACAACCAATAGTAAATTTTAAAGGGAGTAAGTATTTTCCAGTAGAAGATGAATATTCAGCAAGAAATAAGTGTAACCATCTCCAGATCAAGTCATCATTTTATTTATCACTGACATTGGCACTGAAAATCTGTACAGAGTCTAACAACAAGTACTTCACCTACAACTAGCTACAAAAAAGCCAGCAGTGACAAGTAAGTGGATCTTTAACGGCTGTTGTGGTGCATTCAAATCTAATCTCCTGTATATTCAAGTTCTAACAACAGGCTGATACGTGGATGTTTTGTAACAGTGCAAAGAAAACAGTAATTCCAGAATTGGTTTATTCAGCTCAGATGCAAACTACAGCACATTCAGTCTCATCACTGCTGAGTGGAGGAGGATACAAGGAAAAGCATTTACACAGTGTTTGTAACAAGGTGCTGTAAATGAGAAGCACTGACTTAGAAAGGGAAGTGAAGGAAAATATGGAAGTACTTTCTTATGCCTTGAGAATAATGTTGCCAGTTTCCTACATCCCATACAGCAGCATGTTTATTTTAGAGAATCTTCTGGAAGTTAAGCATTAGTAACAAAGCAACATACATGTAATGTTATTAGTCTGGAGAAGAGAAGGCTCAGGGGGGACCTTCTCGTTCTCTACGACTGCCTGACAGGAGGATGGAGCCAGGAGGGGGCTGGTCTCTGCTCCCAAGGAACAAGGGATGGCACAAGAGGAACCGGCCTCAAGCTGCCCCAGGGCAGGTTTAGCTGGAGCTGAGGAACAATTCCTTGCCCAGAGGGTGCTCAGGCATTGGAACAGGCTGCCCAGGGCAGGGCTGGAGTCACCGTCCCTGCAAGTGTTCCCAGCCCGTGGAGCCGAGGCCTCAGTGCCAGGGGTTAGTGGTGGCCTTGGCAGGGCTGGGAATGGTTGGGCTGGATGAGCTTAAAGGTCTTTTCCAACCTGGTTGATTCATGGCAGAACACAAGAAATCAGATTAGAAGTCGCCAATGTACACATTTCAAATACATGAATCAAAAAGGTGTCAAGGTCACTTGTACTCCTTACACAGGAGCAAAGACAACTCTGTTGAGGAAAGTGGAGGGGACTTACAAGGCACCGTAATGCATCTTTCTCCAGCTCCAACAAAACTGGCTTTATATTTAATTATCGGCAGACAACTACAGTGTTTGTCAGCTTCAAAATGTGGTAACTGAAGTATTTGCAGCCCAATATTTAGCGCTGTATTACTGCTTGTAATACTAACTGACAACTGATTGTGCGTAAGATGAAACTCTGATGTTTATGACTATTTTCATTACTCAGAAATGATATAAAAGGAAAAATGCCAAAATGTTTAAAATTTTAACAACAACAGTCACCTAACACCTACATTTTTAATCACAGGTAGTGAGAGCTGCTAAAAACCACAACTTTTTCACATGACTGGTCTCTAAATTGGTATAATACTCCTACTATGTCCACCCCTGATAGCTTTTTAGTGTTATATGTTGTTAGCAGTAAAACAAGATACTACAGAAGAGTGTAATGAGTAGCAGAGACTTGATCCAATTCCAGTCTAGGAATAAACTTCCTTGAACAGACAGCAAGAAACACACACAGGAGCCAGCAGCATCTCCGATACCAGCAAGTGAAGTCAGGAATTCAATGAGAAGTACAAGGAAAACCAGATTGTTTCAGGGGCAAGAAGTCAGGGATGAAAATCCTGAGGAGGAAAAGTAATCTGACTGTCAAAAAGATGCTTCCAGTTAATTCAGAGCATTCCCTTCTCTCTTGCAAATGACAGAGCAGACCAAAAGGAGCCAGTGGGTTCTACGATCTCTGAAACAGACTGGCACAGAATTCAGACCATTCCACAGTCCAAATCTGTTTGACAGAGTGATATGATATACAGTGGTGCTCCTTCAAAAAAATCACAGTTTCCTTAGATTGCTGATAGCATTGAAGTTACTCTTCTATACAATCACTGCTTTTATTAATTCTTCATACCAATTTCTGCAAGTACTTTCCCTCCTTAAATCTTGTAACACACTCAGCACCACATCACCCTGTTGAGAAATGTCACTTAGTAACATCAGGAATAATTGAGTCTTTTCTCTCAGGATAAACTGCCCCCTCCTCACCAAAAATAAAGAGGAAAATCAAAACTTAAAGCATCTTGGACAAACAGGACAAGGGGAATGGCTTGAACCTGCCAGAAGGGAAACTGAGATGAGCTCTTGGGCAGAAGCTGTTCCCTGTGAGGGTGCTGAGGTGCTGGCACAGGGTGCCCAGAGAAGCTGTGGCTGCCCCATCCCTGGCAGTGTTCAAGGCCAGGTTGGACACAGGGGCTTGGAGCAACCTGCTCTAGTGGAAGGTGTCCCTGCCCATGGCAGGAGGTTGGAGCTGGAGGAGCTTTGAGGTCCCTTCAACCCGAACCAGGCTGGGATTCTATGAACCATTCACCTCTGTCTGTATAAAGCTCCGGATACTAAGGAGAAAGAGAAGCCTTTCACAGGATGAACCTCCATATCTCACCCCAACCTCGATGACTGACTTAGACTAGATGCTTATTTTTCAGATGCTTAACACGAGATGAAATCAAATACAATTAATGAAGCTCAAAATGAGAATCAGATAAACTGGCTCCATGAAGCACTGTTGGAGGTACACAACAAACAAAAGCAAAGGGAAGAAATCACGTCCTTCCTCTTGTTTAAATTTAGATTTCCAAAAACAGGCAGTAGTATCTGAGAAATGCTATTTTCAGTCTGGTTTTCCCCAAAACTTCAGTAATACATCTCAACGTGAGGTCACTGGAAATCAAGGAATTCAATCCACATACAAACCAGTGTGAGGAATAAATTGTAGCTGAATTCAGGTACTGAAAAAAGCAGCTGAAACTGCATCCCGATCCCCTGAGGCAGAGGCAAAGAATCCTCTAAGTGGTTACCTCCTGTTTAACTAAAAAACAACTAGTACAAAGCTTTCAAGAAGCAGCACTATACAATATACTTAACCTGCCTCATCTGACAAGTGATGAAGAGCTTTAGTAACACTTTGCTGCAGCCTGGAGATGAAAGAAAAAAAAAGAAACAAAGCTTTTCTTTTCATCTTAATGTGATAAATCAGACATCTAAAGTATGCTTTAATATCACACTGAAGATTCTCTACCTGGTAAATAAATTGTGATGGAAAGAAAAGCAGCATTTACTATGAAAAGCAAGAGGGTTTATTACTTGAAGGGCTTCTTGTCGTGTTGAAGGAACATTATATCTAACAAGTGGTATTTTTAAATAACACAAAGAAAATAAATGCATTTAAGCCTTCCCCCCCTCCCCCCTCCCATTTCATGTCAGTGGAGAGAAGATTTGGCTAAGAACATATTCACTATAAAACCAGACAGGATGCTGTATAGCAGAAAGACAATTTCCTTGTTATCAAGACTAAGGCTGGTGAAAGCAAACAGTTCTAATTTAGTCATTGGGTTTATTTCATTAAAGTGATCGATACTTTTGATGTTGTTCTTTAAGATAGCAAAAGCATTCAAGCTGCACCAAATGGCTTCTGAGTCCTTTAAATTACGAACCCTTTATCTTAGCAGCTATCTGGTCTTTCTGACCTCTAATCCCAGGAAGGTGTCTGAAGGACAAAGGAGGAATAACTGGAGTTTATTCTGGTGCCCAGAGACAGCACAGACAAGAGAAGTCAAAGGCTGGAATTTGAAGAGGAAATATTACATAGTTCAATGCTTTCTACTGGTAATCTTCAGCAAATTTCATGCTCAATAGGAAGCAAAGACTTGAGCACGTGTGAACCCTGCCTGACTTCTATAGGAACACATATGAGAGATTTCTAACAAGGACCACAGCAAATGTGTCCCAAACAGGCATCATAGACACATAGAATGGGTTGGGTTGGAAAGGACCTTAAGATCATCCAGTTCCAAGCCCTTACCATGGGCAGGGACGCCTCACACTAGACCATGTCACCCAAGGCTCTGTCCAACGTGGCCTTGAACACTGCCAGGGATGGAGCATTTACCGCTTCTTTGGGCAACCTGTGCCAGCGCCTCAGCACCCTCACAGGGAAGAGCTTCTGCCTTATCTCCAACCTGAACTTCCTGAACCCATCACCCCTTGTCCTACTGCTACAGTCCCTAACAAAGGGTCCCCCCCCAGCATCCTTGTAGCCCCCTTCATCCCCTCAGAAGCTGCTCTGAGGTCTCCAGCAGCTTCTCTTCTCCAGGCTGAACAACCCCAATGATTCTGTCTTCATCTTCAGTCAAATACTGATTTCTAACAGACAGTGTAACTGAAACTAAAATAAAAAAATCAAAAATTAAAAAAAAAAAAAAAAAAAAAAAAAAAAGGAGGGGAAGCACATTGCCAGGTCAAATTCTATTTAAGTCTAGATTTAGAAAGAAAGAACAAAACCAAAACTCAGAAAACTAACTCCCCAACACTGTCTTTCCACAAGTCTGCCTTACACAGTGGATAAACTCCAGCTGCATTTTCAAGAAGTTCAGCCCATTGGAATAATCTCCCCAGGGAAGTGGTGGGTTCCCCGATGTTGGGCACATAAGATTTGGGTGCACAGGGTGCTGGGACATCTAGCCGAGGTCACACTTTGCCTAGAAAGGTTGGACCAGATGATCCTTGAGGTCCCTTCCAACCTGGGATTCCATGATTTTATGGTTCTCTTATTGCGCTTATTTCTAGTTTCACAAGGTCCCATTTCAGCATCTTTGTATCTTCATACCATGTTGTAGACCATGTGCGCACCATCTCTTTTTCCCAGGTTCATTTTCTTCTCTGTTTTTAGAGACATTTTCCCTACCTTTCTTAAGTTACTGCCATGCTGGAAGTTACTACAAGAACCACATACCAGCCCCGAACAACTGTTTTCAACATGATTTTCTGCCAGCTACTGGAAGACGATGTTTTAGCATGCACACATCTTGTGCTTCCACATCAAAAAGCAGCTTGTTTTAACTTCTAACTCACAAGCCATTTCTAAACAAACACTTTGGATATGCTTGTTATAGTAGCTACAACAAAAACTGCTTTATATGTGTACCACACAACTACTCCTAAAGATTTTTAGAGCCAACATCTGCACTCAGTAAACCCTTAATAGAGCACATGCAGCCTTAAGCAGAATAGCATGAAATTTCATTTCTCCAAACCCACTAGAGACCCAAAAGCACACAGTGTGCAGTACATAAGAATTACCTGTTTCTAAGAACATCTAGAGCCAAAAATGACACTTCTAAATGAATGCCCATTGAAAGAAATTCTGCCTCTCTGCAAAAAGCCACTCAGAGAGAACAACTGGTAAAAGAAAAGAACCATTAAAGAAGCTAACTGTCGCTGCAATGGATCTACCTCAGCCTGAAACGTAGTTACTTATGCATCGAGTAAGACAGGACCTGTGACACAGAGTGCTGCTTCTTTAGATTTCATTTGGAATATCACAATTTCTTCATCAGTTGTAAAATGAGAACCCTGAAATCAATCAATCAAATGTCTCCCTAATATATGACAATATTCAAGGGATATAGCGGTTTTTCACCCTGACCCTCATGTAAAGGAGGAACCAAACAAAATACAACTCAAACCCACAAGCTCCATTTGCAGAACACTTGCAAATCTCAATTTGTTTCTTTAGTTCCCTTTAAACCACTGAATAACAGTAAATAAAGCAGGAGCAGAAGGAGAGAGGGGGGTGGGAATCAATTACTGCAATTCTGGCCTCAGATGCCTCCTACACATGGGCCACTTTCTTCATACAAAGTTGAACATCATCATTTCATTACCAAGAAAGAGGGAGAAAAAAAGAAAGGGACAGCAAGACCTCTTCTACATTTAGCCCATCCTTCCAACTGCATGATCAAACCTGAACATCTAGACCATGTCAAACTCCAGGTCAACATTAACACAAACTTAATTACTTGGAGCATATTTAGGTGGGTGTATTTTGGGCAGCCCACTCCTGTACTGAGATATGAGTATTTCAGGGTTGGGTTGGCTTGTTTACAAGCTCGTTTCAGCTCGTTGGCTTGGCTTTTTTTAGTTGTTATTACTAATGTACCTGTAAAAGGTTTTTGTTTAGAGGAAAGAAAAGTTAATCCTTCCTTGAACAGTATAAAATATCATTTCAGTATTAGGGGAAAAACATAATAATTCTAGTCTATGAATTAGTCTGGTCACTTGGAGAAGAGAAGGCTCCTTAAAGCGAGACCTTAGAGCAGCTCCAGGGCCTAAAGGGGCTCCAGGAGACCTGGAGAGGGGCTTTGGACAAGGGATGGAGGGACAGGACAAGGGGAATGGCTTGAACCTGCCAGAGGGGAGATTGAGATGAGCTCTTGGGCAGAAGCTCTTCCCTGGGAGGGTGCTGAGGCGCTGGCACAGGGTGCCCAGAGAAGCTGTGGCTGCCCCAGCCCTGGCAGTGTTCAAGGCCAGGTTGGACACAGGGGCTTGGAGCAACCTGCTCTAGTGGAAGGTGTCCCTGCCCGGGGCAGGGGGTTGGACCTGGAGGAGCATTAAGGTCCCTTCCAGTCCAAACCATTCTGTGATTCTTACATCACTGGACACAAAGTTGTTACAGGAACAGACATGATCAGCCAGCCACAGAGTTAGTTGTAACATCAAACTGCAGCTTTAAAAACATGACATCTGCATAAGAAGTTCCAACACCTTTTGCCATTCAGTCTTGTTCTACCTTTAGACATTTGTTCAAGGGCTGCTGTTCCAAGGACGTCTGAGCACCTGAAACACAATTAAAGCAGGAAGCCCAAAGGTACAGTCTTGATGACATCTTGAAGACAAGACTTCAGAGAAGAATCCAAACACTACTTCTGAATTGGACAAAGGTTGGGAATACAGTGAGAGAGCACCCCAGGCACATCCAGGCTCACGTTCACACCTCAAAGAAGTTCTGTTCACAAGCACGATGTGCATTCATAAGCTTCTAGATGTTATTATACAATTAGGTACCTCTTCCACAGTCAATCCAAGTCTTTAAACAATTAAATTAGGGCTTTTTGACTATTTTAATATTCTCCTCATGTCTGCCCAACCCTCTGTTAATCACACTCCATCTTCTCAATGAGGTTACTACTATACTTCAAGCACACAGAGTGAGCCAAGCTCTTCCATGGCCCCAAACTCCACATTTCTATGAACTAAAAGAAAACACAGATGCATAAATTGTGTTATTTGCTAGTTTTCCTTCTAATTTCAGCACCATTTTACAATGACAGACCCAGCCACCTGAAAGCACTCACAGAACACTTGCAAGTCACACAGACAGTGAGAACTTTAATTTATGCAATACTTGCTTTATCTCCCATGTATAATTCCATCTTCCCTATACTCCTGCAAGCTGGTGACACGAATGTCAGGCTCAACTAAAGATTTGCTGTTACAGTGACAGCACTAAAAGTTTGGCATCTTCAGCAGTCTGTGAGTAACAAGATGTTTCACCTTTTGATAATAAAATACTTCAATCAATAGTGAACCTTTAACCCAAAGAATATCAAGATACATCACTGAAAATTGAAGTTAACTCCAAGTAACTCAGTGACAACTAAGTGGCAATAGCAAGCCACAGGAGAGCAGAAGTGAGCCCAGCAGCATCATGTATGCAGTAATAACCCTTCCTCTGTGTGTCACACCATAGAATCACAGAATGGTTTGGGCTACAAAGGATCTTAAGATCACCCAGTTCCAACCCCACTGCCACAGGCAGGGACACCTTCCACTAGAGCAGGTTGCTTCAAGCCCCTGTGTCCCACCTGGCTTTGAATGGACCTTGATGAATTTCATGAGGTTCCTGCTGGCTCATTCCTCCATCCAGCCCTTCAGAGATCAGCCCTGGCCTTGAGCATATTGGCTGCATCTCTGCAATTTATGGTCATTTGGACTGAAGAACATGTGCTCCACCTCCTCCAAGTCACTGATAGAGCTGGTAAACAAAACAAACTCCTGTAGAACCCCACATGACACCAGCCTCCATGCAGAGTGTGACACATATGTCACAACCCACTGACCCTCACCATCCAGCCAGTGGTTTTGAACCCAATTTGTCATCCAGATGTCCACATTAGAACATTCTAACCTGGATACAAGAGTATCTGGAGAGAGAGTGTTGAACACATTGCTGAAGTGGAGATAGATGGCACTTACTGCCATCCTCTCATCCACAAATACATCCACTTTGTGGTCCCTCTCTGCTTCCACCTCCTGCTACCCTCATTTTTACACTGAGGCTCTATCACGAGCTCCCCGATTAACCAGACCAGCCTCTCACTTTACGTACTGATTTTCCCCAATTAACCAGACCAGACTGTTGTTGCACTGGGACCTCACAGCTTTCCTGAGCATATCCTTCAGAGCTGCCTCCTGTGGGATCCCACCAACTAGCTCTCTTCTGAAGCTTGTTCTCCTACAGTTCAGTTACATCCTGGCTGCATGTCCAGAACCTAACTCTTCAAATACTCATTCCTGCACACCTCAACAATGCTTCCTTACAGATTTCCAACGGAGCCAACATACCCCGAGCCACTGAAGCTCCACCAAAAGACAGACACCAACACAACACAATTAAAAGGCATCATTGCACATCAATGAACAGCACTTAGGAACACTTCTTTCGCCTCTGGAAGCATGCAAGGTCTAACTCAACTCCTGAGGAGGCAGCAGCAGTGCTCATTTTATTACCCACCCACCCAGCACAGAGTATTTCATGACATGTTCCTTTACCAATTTGTTTTTGTGAGAACAGTATAATAAAAACAACAAATAAAACAGCTAAAGAAAAACAAAAGAGAGGAAAAAAGTCTCTGTGGCCTCAGTGTTAACTGCTTCTGCAAAGGGAAAATGCTTGTCTGAGCTGCAGAGATTCTTGACAATTTAAGTATTTGTTCTCCTTTTTCAGCTATCCACCAAGCTAAAATGAATTAAACCATTCCCTTTCCCTGTTATTACCAAAGCTTTAGGTATAAGATACACTCAGAGAGGAAAAGACCTAAAACAAAACCTAAAACAAGACTCGTTGTCTGAGCAAATTACTTCCCATCAATATTGCTTTAGGAATTAGAGACATACTTTAAAGATTTTTACACGTGTTAAATATTTTAGTGCATTTAATATTACTCACAAGTCAGAAAATGATCTAAGCAAGCCAGGATGCCTTCAGAGGTAGTGTTTAGATGTCAAATTTCACTGTAAGCGTATGTAATTTCATTTTCCAACCCCAAACTGAAGTCAATAAATTCATCATCTATTGGCAAGTAACAAGATCCACATTCTTTTCATGTAATGTAATCCATTATTCCTCCACCAAAAGCTATCAAACACTTGACTTCAAGAAAAGGCTGGTTTTAATAGCTCTAATGTTTCTCCCTTTAGACATGGTTTCATAGGAAAGTGTTATTTGTCTACAATGTATAAAGATCTAAATGCAGACAAAGACACTGGCTGGCCAGAGCCAACCTCCAAACAACACGAGCCTGGGATAACTCCCTCCAGAAGCAGCAAGTGATCTGCTCTGTCACAGGAACAAGTCACTGTCATGCAAGTCATACACAGGACAGGAAGAGCTGCTGAAGGAGAGGTCTCTCATTAACACAGAATCATAAAATGGTTTGAATTGGAAAGGACCTTAAGACCACACAGTTCTAATCCCCCCGCCATGGCCAGGGACGCCTCACACTAGAGCAGGTTGCTCCAAGCCCCTGTGTCCAACCTGGCCTTGAACACTGCCAGGGATGGGGCAGCCACAGCTTCTCTGGG
>NW_009930727.1:41145-43582 GCF_000696875.1 Nestor notabilis
CATCCTTGTAGCCCCCTGTCATGGTTCAGACACTGGAAGCTGCTCTGAGGTCTCCACGCAGCTTCTCTTCTCCAGGCTGAACAGCCCCAATGTTCTCAGCCTGGCTCCATACAGGAGGTGCTCCAGCCCTTGATCATCCTCATGGCCTCCTGTGGACCTACTCCAACAGCTCCATGTCCTTCTTGAGGACACCAGAACTGTACACAGCACTGCAAGTGGGGTCTCACGACAGCAGAGCAGAGGAGCAGGATCAACAGTGCAAAAGGCTTTACCAAGAAACAAAGAAGAACATTCTGTATCATAGAAAAGACCCCCAGATTTAGGATCCAGCCCCCAAAGCCATCAACAGACAGTATTTCAGTATTAAGTGATCAGAACACTTGCTTTGAAGCAAGTGTCCTTCCTGTCATGGCACCTCATCAGCCAAACACACCCTGACAAGGTAGATGTAGCTACAAAAGCCACAAACAGGTTGGACTGTTCTTCCAGCATCAAAGAAATTCAACAGTTTGTAATTCCCCATCACAAATCATTCAATGAAACAGTAATGGATGGTATGGGAACATGTACTTAACTATAATTTAATCCTCTTAAATACAAATCATTTTAGCAACTGAGGCATAACATTGATTATACTTCCCTGGGAAAATACAAGCACTTCACCTAAATCACTAGTTCTTAAAGTAAAAATATGCATAAGGTTTCCCAAGCTTGCAAAGCCATCAAGTAATTCATTAAAGCCTTTCAATACATAAACCCCAAAAACATGAAAAATGCACTATTTCCAACACAAAGAGAAACAAAACAAAGGAGCAAGACACATACATGTGAATTAGCAAAGAATTACTGGGTATTAACAACCTTTACCTCTAGTCACCACATCCCAGAATCAGATGCTTATTCACAAGACCACTTCCCTACCTCAGGTTTAAAGATGAAAAAGCAACAAGCACCTGCAAAGTAGGTAGGATGTGCAAGTAGTATTGCATATAAATCATAGAATTGTTTGGCTTGGAAAAGATCTTAAGATCATACAGCTCCAACCCCTGCCACGGGCAGGGACACCTTCCACTAGAGCAGGTTGCTCCAAGCCCCTGTCTCCAGCCTGGCCTTGAACACTGCCAGGGATGGGGCAGCCACAGCTTCTCTGGGCACCCTGTGCCAGCGCCTCAGCACCCTCACAGGGAAGAGCTTCTGCCCAAGAGCTCATCTCAGTCTCCCCTCTGGCAGGTTAAAGCCACTCCCCTTGGCCTGTCCCTCCATCCCTTGTCCAAAGCCCCTCTCTCCAGGTTTCCTGGAGCCCCTTTAGGCACTGGAGCTGCTCTAAGGTGTCCCCTTCAGGAGCCTTCTCTTCTCCAGCTGCCCCAGCCCAGCTCTCTCAGCCTGGTTCCAAAGCAGAGCTGCTCCAGCCCTCACAGCATCTTTGTTTACAATTAAAGGGTTGCCTTTTGGAGGAATGTTTTTGTAAGCATCAAGGCAAAAGGCCATTAGGGAATACTGAGAGCACTAATATTTCTGGAGCACTGATAAGAAGACCTGCTTGAACCTTGTAGCTTCACAGTCAACAGCTGTAACTCACATGCTCTGATCTCTGCCATTCATTTTTACTCTTTCAGTAGCTACAATGTGTTCACTGTGCTGAAGTATTTCAAATTAGAGCAGAGGGTGCCTGGCACAAATCCTGTGTCATGCATTTGAACAGGCATCACTAATGATGTATAAAGAGTTAAGAAAGCCATCATGTCTATCCATCTCTCTGGATAAACTATATGTGACTTATTTCCACTACTTCATGATAGGAAAATAGCGTATTGTAATGTTTGCTTAAGTCTATTTCAAGACAAGCTCAATATACTAGAATTCAGTGTTGATTAAAGAAGAATTATCACTTCAGAACTCATGAGATACTTGAAATGGGTAGTTGCTCTTCCTGGGTTTTTTTACAAGGTTTTAGCAATGGATAATAGAAAGAAAACCAAATCTAATAAACATTGTGTTTTACACTTTAATGTCAGGGAGAAGAAAACAAAGAGTCATTTAACTCCCCTAAAAACCTACAGACTACTTCAAAAGGAGATGAGCCAAAAAGTTAACGCCAAAAAACATCTCTCAAGTCATTACAATGCTCTGAAAGGCACATTTGATTTTCTTCCTCACATTAAAACCAGACAACCATGGGTATACCTGCACCTGACGATCGGCTCTGAGACTGTGGCCTTCCACTGGGCGAAGAAGGTTCCTTCATACGATCAATGACACTGTCAGAGAGCTGAAAAACATAACCCCCGACAGAGTCAGGCTGCATCTGCTCCTTTACCCCATTCCCCTCCTCTTTCCCCCCCAAAATGAAGTAAAACTTTAAAAAGAGAGCATAAAGCTCCAGAATAACAAGACAGATACTAAAATTCCATGCACGATACACTAGTTGACTTTATCT
>NW_009930727.1:43613-44775 GCF_000696875.1 Nestor notabilis
AACATCACCTCCGAGTGCAAACAATTTGGCTGAACAAGATGATTTTGGCTCTCACAGGACACAGGGAACACTAAAGGCAACACCACCCTTTGGCACACTGCTGGTAAAGAATCAGCCTTTTGCCTGTCACAATTATTTGACTGACAGTCAAACCTCACGCTGTGCAGGTACATTTAACCCAGGAGGAGCCTCACCCTGATAAAGCCCTCAGAGACCTCGTGCAACACAGGTGGTGACAGCATGTCACCATGTTCATTCTCATGCTGCCACATGCACACATGAAAACATTGCCCCAAACTAAGCAGAATTAGAGTAAGATCAACATCCAGTTTCAGATCTGTTGTAGCCCAAGGGTAAAATGAAGAGAAGGTAAAGAAAGAACAAGAAAGCTTTCGTTTTCCAACCTTCTTGGTTTCCTCAAACATCAGCTCCATCAAAATACTCTTTTATTGCCCACAAGAATTAATTTTAATGTGAAAATTCTTTATTAACCCTACAGCATGATGTGTCTCACTGGCAGAAATTCATGTGACAAAGATTTTGGCCAAAATCTCTCATCTAATACAGCCTAAATGTACAAGTGTAAATGCTCTTCAGGGTAAGATTTCTTAACCCAACCCTTAAAACTCTCAAGTTAACTTCACAGTTAGTTTTAAGCATGTAAATGGTTGTGTATATCCCACTTTTGGCTGCTTTATTGATTAAGGGTAGTTATTTAGTGGAGTTACATTCTCCTAGTACACATGATAATATTCAGTTTTTATTCCAGGGATACCTTACAAAAAATCCCATAGTCCTTCCCAGTATAAAACTGTGTCAGAGCAGCTGAACTCTGCTGGGAGCACTGGCATTCCTTGCCACTTATTTGCCCAAGAGCATTAAATAACCAGAAATAAAATATACCAGGGTGCTGAAACAGGCAGCAGTGACCATCACAGCTCATTCTGCAACACTCCTCCCTACAAGCAGCAATAAAAGATAATCTATTATCGCTGATGGTATGAATTAGAGCATCTTCCATTGGAAAACTTTCAAGCTGCGAGACTGAGAGTGTCACAAGCTGCCTCCTGGTATATTATATGTAACAGCATGCCATAAATAGGGAAAGCATGGGAATGCTTCTGCAGGTACACAGGAAGTCGATACACGGCATGTCCGAGAG
>NW_009930727.1:45116-45475 GCF_000696875.1 Nestor notabilis
CACGGCAGGTCCGAGAGCGGAATATGGGAAAGGGAGGAGCTCTCACATGTAGAGGTCAGGGGAAGACAAAATAAGGTCTTCTAGTTACACAAGCCTCCTACAACCGTTCTGCCGCCTGTCTTTTGTGACGGGGTCGTGCACAAGGACCCCCGACCGCGGCTCCCTACGCACAGTGGGCTTCTTGCCCAGACAGACGCCCCTGGAGTGCCCCTGAGCGCTTCGGCTCCCTAAAACACCCAACCCGAAAGGCGGACGGGAGCGGAGGTCACTACGGGAGAAGGGATGGCGAAGGGTGGGAAACAACCGCGAGGCGTGAGGGGACAGGGGGCAGCGGCGCTGCGGCACCAAGAGACCAGAGA
>NW_009930728.1:0-1130 GCF_000696875.1 Nestor notabilis
TCTACAGACAGATAGGAGCAACCTCACGCTCGCAAGCCCTTGTCCTGATAGGGGACTTCAACCTTCCTGATATCTGCTGCAAGGACAGTACAGCCCGGCACAAGCAATCCTGGAGGTTCCTCAATTGTGTGGAAGAGAACTTCCTCTTGCAAGTAATAGAGAAGCAGACAAGGAAAGGTGCCATGCTTGACCTCATGCTCACCAACAGGGAGGGGCTGGGTGACGCTCCAGGGCAGCCTTGGCTGTGGTGACCATGAGATGGTCAAGTTTGAGATCCTCAGGACAGTGAGAAGGGCATTCAGCAAGCTCACTGCCCTGGACTTCAAGAGAGCAGACTTTGGCCTCTTCAGGAACCTGCTTAGTAAGGTTCCATAGGATATAGTCCTAGAGGGCAGAGGGGCCAAAGACTGCTGGTTGATATTCAAGGATCACCTGCTACAGGCTCAGGAGTGTTGCATCCTGACTAGGAGGAAGTGCGGCAGGAGGGCCAGGACACCTCCATAGATGGATAAGGAGCTGCTGAGGAAACTTAGAGGGAGAAAAGAAGCTTATAGAAGGTGGAAGTGAGGACAGGCAGCTTGGGAAGAATACAGGAACATTGTCTGGGAAACTAGGGACCAAGTTAGGAAAACTAAGGTTCAGTGTGTTGGATGGGTCTAACATGGTAAAAATTGATCTGCGGTGGACCATCCCAAATCACCTGGAGTGCGTGTGCATGGCGGGGAGCCGGGAGGTCCACTCCTTCTGGCGCAGGCTGACTCCCTGCATCAGGACGAATGTGTATGGGAAAAGGAAGCCAGCAGGGCCACTCCTCCAGATGCAGGCTGACTCCCTGCATCAGGACGAATGTGTATGGGAAAAGGAAGCCAGCAGGGCCACTCCTCCAGATGCAGGCTGACTCCCTGCATCAGGACGAATGTGTATGGGAAAAGGAAGCCAGCAGGGCCACTCCTCCAGATGCAGGCTGACTCCCTGCATCAGGACGAATGTGTATGGGAAAAGGAAGCCAGCAGGGCCACTCCTCCAGATGCAGGCTGACTCCCTATGTCAGGATGAGTTGGCACTTTCTGGGATATAAAAGGCCCAGGGTTCAAGAAAGCTCGAGAGAAGAGACAAGGGAGCTGGCAGAA
>NW_009930729.1:0-345 GCF_000696875.1 Nestor notabilis
ATATATTACCTTTGTTTTCCTCCATTGGCTTTCTACTACAATATATCCTAAAAGCAGGAATAAAAAATAAAAGCCATCAAAAAAGAAAAAAGGAAAAAAAAGAACAAAAAGCAACTTATCTCTTTTTTACAGTCCATGGTGAAAATGTGCCTGAATGTTTTATTTGTTCCACAGAGATGTAGATGTTCCTTGGGAGATTTGGGAGGATTTTTTTGCTTTTTTTAATTAGAAGAAGAAAAAAAAATACACCAGGAAAAAAAAAAAAAAAAGGAACGCAAACCCCAAACCATGCTATCTTACAAGGAAGCTAGTTTCACCCAACCCGAGTTGAAAGAACCACCCACC
>NW_009930729.1:538-790 GCF_000696875.1 Nestor notabilis
ACTGAAGCTGCAAACGCAAATCAAACAGTCCGGCTCAGGCAATTCATTGCGACAAAAAGAGAGGACAAATTAGCTCAAGTGAAATGGCAGCGCTTTGCTGCAGATCCGGGAGGAGGGATCAGCTCCTTTATCCCACCATCTACCGCTCCACACACCACCATATTCCCTCTTTTTTTGTGTGCTTTGTGTTGCGGTGTTTGATTTAAAAGCCGAGCAGGCTGCAGAGCCCCGCTGAGCCGCGGCTGCCCGAGC
>NW_009930729.1:821-1870 GCF_000696875.1 Nestor notabilis
GGGCTCCATTTCTATATATCTCTATCTATTTTCCCCCCTGCACACACCCCATCCTTGTGCAATCCTCTCCCGTTTATTATGCGCTCCGCGGCTCGCTCTTCCCCCCCTCCTCTGCGGGTATAAAGGTTTCTCTCCTCTTTCCAGCTCGGCTCCTTATTCCAGAAGCTTCTACGGGGGAGGGGAGCACCCACTGCGGAGCCTTTGCCGCAGCGCCGGGCAGGCGTGGTCCCTACCGGAGGAGGAGGATGGTGATGATGATGATGATGCACCACCTCTCCCTGGCATCTCTTCCCAAGCCTCTCCCCCTCGCTAGATTTCCCCATCCATGACAAGGGTGCTGGGAGGTGTTGCAAGGGTTTGTTTCTTCTTCCTCTTCTTTTTTTTTTTTATTTTTTTTTTCCACATAAATCTGTTTTCTAATTTATTTTTTCCCTTCCCCCTTTGCTAAATGAATTAAAAGCAGGGCTGTCTCCTGATGGAGATGGATGGGGCTGGCTCGCAGCAATGGGGTTGCTGCTCGCTTCAGCGAGCGCAGCGAGGGCACCGATGGCAGAAGTGACCTTTCCCAGGCAGTGGGAGGGTGGCAAACATCCCCCTGCCCCGACGTGCTCCTGCTTGGAATTCATTTCAAATAGCTGGGTTATTATTTTTTACTTTCTCCTCCTTTCCCCTTAAAGAACAGCTCTTTCACTGATGATTATTTTTTTCCTTGAAGCGTCCTCATGATCGTGGGGGGTTTTTTTGTGTGTGTGTTTTCAATTGGGTTTTTAAATTGCCCAGCTGGAGACAAGTCTTGATTAGAGCTGGAACAACAGCTCCATTTTATTAATAATGGGGAGGATTTACAATCCTACAGCACCTTCCTTGGAAGGCTTTCAAAATCATTTGCAAACACTCCCGAATTGTAAGATTTCACAGCCCTTGGCTGTGAGGTGGGTAAGTATTTAACGGTGCCACCACCAAAAATCGCTCTGGTGGCAAATCTTTGCGTCTTAGTGCTTAAAAAGATGGCAGATTCGGTGGGTTTTAGGGCTGCAGAGCTGAAGGGG
>NW_009930729.1:1901-3475 GCF_000696875.1 Nestor notabilis
GAAGGGGGGGGGAGGGGGGCGGTGGTGGTGAGTGGGGCTGGCTAAAAGCTGTAACCTAAATCTGTTCAGTGTTCTCCGTAGATGCAGATTGTTTTGCTGCGCCCTGGGAACTGGGCTGGGATTTCTCCGCCTGCTCGGTGCAGACGACTGTGCAGTTTGCCAGGGCGAAGCTGTGGACCTGCCTGTTCGACAGTAAACATCTGCTTACAGATTATTCCTCCCCCCCTCCTTCCCCCTTTCTTATATTGTTTTAATTCATTACCTTTTTGCAGTCCCCAAGTGACCTCCTTCAGCGCTGGCTCTGCTGTGGTTTGACCACAGCTCTGCATTAAAGCTGGCTGCTAGTGCTAATGCTCCCTGTGAGCCAGGGCGACCTTGCTTGGGGGACTGGCCCCACCGAGCTAATGCAGATGCTCTGCTTCCATGACAGAACCCTGCACACCACTTTTTCTCCAGCACATCGCTTCCCTGATCCAGGTAGCACAGGGGGACGTTGCAATGTTATGGGTGGAAGCTTGTCTTACTTTTCCCCTTTTTTGCTTCCTTTCCAGGGAAACATGGGATTGTTTGTGCAACCCCTCTCCACACCTTTGTAAGTATTACAAACACGCAATGATCTCAGAGCCTCCTGGGCAGTGGGATCTGGCCTTGCTGAGGAGCGAAAAGCATGGTGCTCTGGTTGTGTAAGCATGTGTTGTACACGGGCCACAGAAACCCACAATGTTTCTGTGGTTACTTCTGTCTGGATAGCACGGGTAGGTCCCAGGGCTTCCCCTTCCCACTGCTTACTAATTCACAAAAGCAAAGGCTTTGTGGAAAAAAAGCTCTGCCTTGTGGCCTTAAACAAAAATAAATAAATAAAGTGCTGTGGATTAGTCATCCTCATTGTTAAAGGAAGCTCTGTTTGTCCGTCCTGTGTGTAACGTGTGTGTGGGGAGCATGAACCAGCAGCTTCATTCGTGGAGGCTGGTAACGTGCTCCGGCCGCTGCTCTGTGGAGCAGTGCCACTGAGGCTCCATCAAGCTGCTCCTGGCAGGTGGAAAAGGGACAATCCAGCTTTTCATACCTTTCCCTCCTCCGTTTTCCTTCCTCAGAGCTGGTATCTCCACGTTGTCAGGTGTGGAAACAACGGAGACTAACAACAGTGAGGACTGGTGAGCTGTATTCTGGGGTTACTTCCAATGCCAGAGAAGAAACCCTGGTGACATATATATATTGTTCTTTCCTGCCTGCAGTAGCTTTTTATTCTGAGCTCCACTGTATCACGGAGAAGACCCTTTTGGATGCTCAAAGTTGTACTGTTTTTAAACCTTAGTGTCTTTTCCCCTTCCCCATGGTCACATAGAAGAGCCAGGCGTGCAATTCAATCGGTGCAGCAAAGACAGCTCCCTCCCCCTTTCCCCTTTCAGAAACCCCCTTCCCGAGCTGTGTGCTCCTGAACTGCTGCATAGGCAGAAAACGTACAATGCAATTGTCAGCATTGTGCTGCTGTGTGGCACGTTAAAAAAAATACACACAAAAGGGGTGGGGAGAACAGTTGCCTCCAGGGAGTAAAACTGTGGGGCCCCTTTCCC
>NW_009930729.1:3485-9042 GCF_000696875.1 Nestor notabilis
ACAACGAGCAGACCTACACATGGTAGTGCATTACTCCCAATTTCACTCAAGCAAATGGCAGAAGGAGCACTGCAATGGCCTAAATTGTGTTGGTGGAGATCAGTGTCCCCTAGAACTATATTTCCCCCCCCGTGAACTTACTCCTGCAAGATGCTGCTGGCTTATTACTTGATTCCTCAAAGCTGTGCTGGCTCACCAGGAAGATAGATCAGGTTAGATCTTAGGCAGAAGCTGTTCCCTGTGAGGGTGCTGAGGCGCCGGCACAGGGTGCCCAGAGAAGCTGTGGCTGCCCCATCCCTGGCAGGGTTCAAGGCCAGGTTGGACACAGGGGCTTGGAGCAACCTGCTCTAGTGGAAGGTGTCCCTGCCTGTGGCAGGGGTTGGAGCTGGAGGAGCTTTAAGGTCTTTTCCAACCCAGACCAGGCTGGGGTTCTATGAAGAAGGCTGATGCTTCCTTATTGGGTGCAATTCCTTTTGTGGTGTTGCAAAAGGCAATAAAAAGCACCCAGTGCTGGTCTTCCCAAGGTCACATGTGACTTCAAGGTGCAGAGTCAGGAGTGCACAGGGAGCGCTGGGTATCGGCACCTTCTTGTTAGCCTCCTGGAACGAGAGCATTGGCATTGGTGCCGCGTGGCTGCCACTGGCTGGCCACGGAGAGGCCCTTCCCTGCTAAGCTGGAGCAACACCATATGGGAAATGCAGGATTCCCTGCCAGTGTTGCCCTGGTTGCTGCAGGTTTGTAGCACAGCTCTGACTTTATGCTTTTTTGGCACAAAAAACAAGTGGAGAACAAGTATGAGGTGTCCAGGCCAGATTTCATACAGTGCTCCTGGGAAAGCTGGTGTGTGGTGTCCTATGAAAAATAGCTCCTGTGCCTAAAGCCTCGGCTGTGCTTGATGTAAACCACCATGGACAGGGATATGACTTGTATTCTCTCATTAGGGATGTGTTGGTTTGGAGATCCACCTCATGCTCCTCAGAGGCCTTTGCTGGCATGGAGGGACCCTGGACTGAGAAGCTGGCTGCTCGGGATGTTTCCATGTGTTTCAGGTTGGCACATCCTGTGGGACTCGGAATTACTTTTCTTTGGCAGTTTAGACAAATGAGGGAGAATTACCTTGTGAGGGTTGAACCTTCACCACCTCTGCTTTGGACTCAAGAGTTGCTAGAACTACATCCATGGCATTTCCAAGCTAAAAACATTTCTGGTGCCAAAAAGCAAGTGAGAAATAGAAACCTCTGCTCCATAATGGGGGAAACCATGGTCCTTCAAGGTTTTCTCTGAAGGGAGAGAGCCACAACCACACCAATGTGTGTTCAGTCTGCGGCATTTAAAACACCAAGTTGCTTCAGTATCAAAATGGTGTTTGATGAAACAAAAGCTCTGGTGGGGGCTGGCTCAGTGTTCATTTTGTGCTGATCAATCTGATGGGGAATGTGGGGAAGAGCAGCCTCGAGCTGACAGGTTTGGACTGTGGGATTTGTATTAAAACTTTGTCCTGCAGCAGCTCCAGTGTAATATCTGGGATTTTTTTTCTTGGGCATTGCACATGGGGCTTTAATGTAGAAGTAACACAACAGTAGTACAGGATACAGTGATCTATCCCATCCTAAAGGATTTACATCCACTGGAGTGGTCCTGTTTGGGTATAAAATGACACAGGCCTGGCTTTTTTTGGTTTTCTTCCTTGTTTTCCCCCTAAAATGTAGTATTTTGCAGCCTGGAAGACTGAAGTCCTCTGGTAAAATGCCCTGTCTTTGGGAAAACCCCTTGTGAGGTGAGCAGGTCCAGCTCTGTGGTACATGGTCACACAGAAGTTGGGGGACAGGGGGAGCAGCACTGTGATACTCCTCATTTTTCCCCAACAACAGGCAAAATAAAGGTATTAACTGTAATATATCTACTAAGATTAAGCTCTTCTGCAGTCCTGTGCTGGCACATGCTGTTTTGGTTGTGTGGCTTGGCTGTCACACTGGACTCTGCTGCTGAAGAAAACTGAAATCAGAAAAATATAAAATAAAATTATTCAGAAAATATATTTCTAAACACAGGGTCTGAAAAACATGGAGGGAGTTTTCTGGATGGAGTCATCTCCTCATGAAGAATTGGAACAGTAACACTCAGAAGGGGAAGGAACCAAAATGCATGGCTTTATTAATACAAATCTTATACTTTGTGTTGCTTAGGATCCAGAACGAGACGTCATGTTCAAAGCATTATTAGTGTGTAAGTGGATATCCTCTGTCTTGGCATCAGATGAGCCCAAATATCAAACAGCACCAATTCCTTCCTGGAGAAAATTGTCCATCGCATAAAACGTTAATGGGTAAGCAATAAAATTAGGCCTGTAATTCAGGCTTGGCTTAAAAATGAGATAAAAGCCTCACTGGCATTTGGGTATTCAGCTGCCATAGCGTCGTTTTAATAAATACAGTCAATGAGCAGGAAAGGGCTGTAAATAAATACAGTTTATAGTGACAAGATGGTGGCTGGAGCTGGGTGGCTCGAACAAAGAAATGGCCTTGTGTACCTCGTGATGTCCAAGGGCTCCCATGGGGTAACCTATAGTTTTCCACTAAAAACCAAAGCAAGTGGGATGTGCACCGGATGCTGGTGGGGATGATTGCTGTGTGTCACAGTGCGACCGCTCTAATCCACGCTGGATGTAGCTGTCCATGTCCCAGACGACAGGGAGAGGTGTAACGCCTTCCTTCCCGACTCCAGTGCTCCACAGAGCAATTGCTACGCTGGGACCCAGTGTAAGGAGTTACACTCCTGGCACACGGAGCTCCCATTGCTGTCCTTGTTGGTATCTAATCTTTGCTTTTGAGGTGTTTGGCAAGCCGTCCTGGCGACACGTGGCAGCAGGCTCTGCCACGCGGGTAAGACGCTGCCACGTTCAAAACACACAAACTTGCCTTTTCTCTGGTGTTCCCTCCTCGAGAGAGGCTGCCTCTAGCTGGTCCTGTGGACCCCAAGGATGTTTTCTGATTCTTCTGCCCCTTTTTCACTCCTCCAAACTGGTTGCTGCTAACTTTATGAGCTCTTTATAAGGTAGCCCCGTTTTCTCACACCTTTAATGGTTCTCTTTTGATCTGCCCTGTTCTTGCTTTGATTTTCTTGACGTGAACACGGTGTTCAAGCTGAGATGGGTTTATAACCTCATTAATACATGGCCTGGTGCTTTAATCCTCTCCAACTCTTGATAAGAAACGTCCCAATGTTTTCACCACGGGGTTGACCGAGATGTCCAGAGATAGCTGGGTACTCGGCTACACCCACTGGAGTAATTCATGTTGCTCCTTGTGGTGTGCCAGGCTCTGGTGTGTCTCAAAGGCTGTTGGGCAATGCAGAGCTGCTGGAGTCCCCTTGTCCTCGACTCCCTGCCCCCCCTAGGACGGGTGGCACGTAGGGATGAGTGTCCGTGCCTCGCCCCTGGATGCTTACTGTGGTGTTGCTTGTGGCAGTGTTGGCAGCTGCCATGTAGGAGCATTCCCCCATCAGGGAGGTGCCTTTTGCTGGGTGGATGGTTCTGCCCTTGCTGGTCTTCAGCCTGGGTCTGTGTTCTTTAAAATCTTACCAAGAGTTGTTACAGCAACATCCCAGTGTTGTAACTGGGAACTGTTTCACCCCCCGCAAAGCGTTTCAGAACTATTGGGATGGGCCAGAGCTTGCTTTGTGTCACCAGCCAGGCTTTGTGCTCCTCTTCCAGTTGCCTCTGGTGTAGACAGAGCCTGGGAAGAGCTCATTGTGACAGCTTCCAATCCATGGATATCCCTCTCGGACCCTGCTTGAGGTTCCTTGAGAGACCCGGGAGCTGGCGCAGTCTCCTCATGTCCCTTAGAGGTGCCACCCTGGCAGGGAGGGAAAAATTCAGCATAGAAAAGCCATTTGGTGTGGGTCAGGTTTCTTCCTCTCCCAAATGGGTGCCTGTAGAGCCTGTTGAAGGTATAGACACGTAGTGACCAGTCTCTGTGCTTCCAGCCAGCTGAACAGAGAGCAAAGCCTGCTCACATGACGAAACATGCGGTGGAGCACGTTGGCAGCGCGTCGTTTTGTGTGTACATGGCTCCATCACGTTATAAATAATAGATGGTTTGTGTGCAAAGATTCCTTGGGTTTATGTGAAGTTCATCAGCAGAGCTCGGGTTGGTGGAGCAGTGTAACATTCATTGTCGCTGGGGAAACTGAGGCACGGGGCTGGCAAGGGATGGGCTGGTGGTGGAGGGTTGGGGATAAGGCTCACATCCGTGTGCGTCAGAAGCCTGATTAAATCAGGAGATTGGTGTGTTTGTTAAAGCAGTGATAGTGCAATGACTTTGACCACTTGTCAAGGTGGACTTGTTGCCAGGAGGTTACAGTGGCCCTGGGGAAGGGTCTGGCTGCAGTGGGCGGGACCCTGACAAAAAACCCCCATGGTTTGAATTGATAGAAAAGTGCTGTTGGGAGGTTTTAGCCAAGGAAAATGTGCGAATATCAGTATCTGAGCTGAAAACTGCTAATGGGCTTCAAAAACACATGCTGTTTGTGGCCTTGGGTGTGTGTGTTATCCTGAGCTCAAGCTGTGTGGTGTCTCGTGGTGGCAACTGGTTGGGCATGTTCAATTTTGGGTGCAGAAATGGGTGTTTTTATCTGTACAGAGGCACATTTCATAAAATCCCAGACTGGTTTGGATTGAAGGGACCTTAAAGCTCCTCCAGCTCCAACCCCTGCCACGGGCAGGGACACCTTCCACTAGAGCAGGTTGCTCCAAGCCCCTGTGTCCAACCTGGCCTTGAACACTGCCAGGGATGGGGCAGCCACAGCTTCTCTGGGCACCCTGTGCCAGCGCCTCAGCACCCTCACAGGGAAGAGCTTCTGCCTCATATGGTGGAAAACAAGACTCCTTGGGTTGAAAACTGTTTAGCCCCATTGCAGAGCCTCCCATCAAGCAGGGCCATGTTCACCACGAGCCTTTTCTTCATCCCATCTTTAATCACAGAGCTGCGGCAGGGGCAGAAGGGAGATGACGATGCACAGCCGAATCCTCCCAACAGCCGGAATTCCCGGGGCATTCCCATTTTGGGGAAGGGTTCTGGCACAGGCAGGAGGACCCCGGGGGCTGGAGCCCCACAGGTGAGCATTGCTCTGGGCTCCCAGCACCCACATTCACCTCTGTCCATCTTCCCTCACTCTGGCCATGGCAGCGAGGCAGGAGCTGGGTTTTCTTTCCTTGGGGTGAAGACAGTTTGTGCCTGGGAGATCTGGTGACCCCCAGTTCCCAGCAGGGGCTGTAGCCAGGACCCCCTGGCTGGGAGAAGCACTCTGAGCTTTACCTCTTGCAGTGCACCCTTTTATTTTTGCAATGCACCCCCTTTTTTCTTGCACAGCACCCCACTTCCTGCAATACAGCCCCCTTTATTTTTGCAGTGCACCCCTTTATTTCTTGCACAGCACCCCTTTTTTTTGCATAGTACCCTTGATTTCCTGCAGTGCCCCCCATTTTCAATGCACCCTTTTACGTTTGCAGCGCAGCCCCCCTTATTTTCTGTATACCACCCCGTTTTTTGCAGTGCCC
>NW_009930730.1:0-11174 GCF_000696875.1 Nestor notabilis
CCCGGTCCCGGCCCCGGCCCCGGCCCCGGCCCGTGCAGCCCTTACCGAACCCAGCCTTGCACCCCACCTGCCCCCTAGCCTGGCCTGTGACCCTGGCCCTCTCCATGCTCCTCACCCTGCACCCTGGCCTGACCCCACCTCTAACCCCATCTCACCTCCTTCCCTGGTCCCAGCCCCCAAATCCTACCCTGTGCCTCATCCTGAACCCCACCTTACCGTGGTTTTAACCCTCTCTGACCCCACTCCTAACCCTATCCCCTCTTCTCTGGCCTTGGCTCAAGTGCAGGCCGTGATCCTGACTACATCTTCCAACCCAAACCAGTCTGGGATTCTATGATTAATAACGGGGCACACCAGGGCAGTGCCTATGGATGAAGAGGAAAACGAGGGACTAATGATGAAGTTGTCTTTGTGACCCAAAACAGTGGCAGGTATCAGTCTGTGCAGTGGTTCCTGTTTCTTCCTGGTGGAACATGCATTAATAGTAAATGACTGTTTGCTGTCACTTCTGTTGCTGATTTTTACAGTGCTCCAGGTATTGAAGGCTCTTTTATTTTTCACAGCTATGCAAAGAATTCAAGACACCTGGGATCAAAAGCATTTCTTTGTGTCAAGTGTTTTTAGAGCAATCAGGGCACTTCAAGGCACTGGGTTGGCCCAGGTGACACACACCTCTGTGCTGCAGCACGGAAAGAGGTGGTCACAGAACCCTCTGCTCCTGCTGCGCAGTAAGCTCATCATTTGGCATCATCTATAGGCACCTCTGGTGTTTTGTTTGCATGTGAGAGGGTGCTGGAAGAGGTAGAGGTCTGCAACCACACTGCCCTTGCTGGGCAGGGGCATGTCCCTGCATCGTATCTGTCTTTGTTTGCTGTAGCTGGTGAATGCCAAATCTGAAGAGTCTTCCTGAGACTTGGGACAAGCCAGTGGAAGGCCCTGTGCACTTTGATTACTCTGTGAAATAATTACCCCTGCCACACTGAGCATCTCATCTTGCTTGTACCCAACCCAAAAGAGTTCACAGTGGTGGAGGAAGACAGAATGGCCTTTTGTATTCCCCTTTCTCTATGCCCACCTCGTTCTTCCCTCAGCCTCTTCACTGATGATTTGCCCTGATCACTGATGGGCCGGTCCCTCATTGCTGAGGGCTGGTCCCTCAGCAATGGTGGGAACCTTTGCAGTGGCAGATGCTCTCCACAACACCAAACCTGGCTGACCAGGAGATGGTGAAGGAGCGGCTCTTTGGTGGTATCTGCATGACCTGGGTGTCCACATGAGTTTTTGGTGCTGGTCTTCTTCCTCCCTTGTCTGCCCTCCAAGGACCCCAGTCTGTCTCTCCCATAGGGCTTCAGGGACACTGCTGTTGCTCATCTGTGTCCTGACACCATCTGTGGCCTCATGCTGGAATTAAAGAGGGTGCAGTGTCACTGTTAGCAGATACATGTGTCTCCTCCCATATGCAGGGAGTTTAACACCATCACCAGCACCTTGGCTGCACTGTGGAGAGAGATCTAACCATCAGCAGGACAGGGGCTGCTGAGCCACAGAGGTGGGGTCATCACAATCTCTGAATCTCAAGGTACAGCCTTGTAGAGGAAGAGGTACTTGTGCCTGGTTGAGGTGCTTTCCTCCACACTGGGCTGGTGGTGTCACAGTGCCACTGAGTTGGGTTGTGTCACCGGTGAAAGGATGAGCCCAGCTCCATGCTGGCCTGCTCTCACACGCAGTCCTGGACAACTGCTGCAGATGTGGGTCAGCACAGCTGTGGTGGGGGAGAAGCACCCAAGGGAGAAGGTGGCATGGTTTGGAGATGTGGACCACCTCTGGCAGGACATGCTGCCCATGCCTCATGAGGATGGAGAACCTACAGCAACGCATGCAGTGACCAGAGGATTCTTTCTCGGGCACTTGCAAGGGCAGGCAGAGTGGAACCCCTAGGGTTGGTGTCCACAGTGGTCTTGATTCCAGTTCCTGACCTGGTCTGGTGCAGAGCTCACTTTTGCATGCTGGGTGCTGGGTGCTGCTCACATGGTGTGCATGGTGCAGGGAGAATGCAGTGGGGCATGTGCTTCGGATGCTCAGTGGACATTTCTGGAAGGGGGAAGCTGGCCAAATAACAATGATCTCAACTGCTGAACAGGCATGACTGAGATAAATGCTGCTGCGATAAAGAGGAGTTGGCCAAACATGGAAGTGAGCCGGGAGGTGGTGAGTGGACATGGAGATAAGCAGCAGGGGCCTGGCTGGTGCAGAAGAGGAGGAATGAAGCTGCTGCCACCCATCTCTGGTGGTGGTGGCCCCATCCCAGCATAGTTTCTTACCTAATGGCTGTCTTCTCCAGCAGGACTCAGATATGGCCACTCCTAATGAAATCATGCCAGCGTGTCAGGGCCCCAACAGTCCACTGCTGTGTGATTTTGTTCACAGAATGCTGCCAGTCTGGCCCACAGGATCAGGACCTGCCAGGACATGTTCACTCAGCGTGGAGGAAAAGGGATGAGCTTGTGGGGGCATTGGGAGATCCTCTGTTTGCTGGCTGACCTGATGTCCTAAGGCTCTGCTCAGCAGCTGGGTGGGATGGCTGCTCCAGGCAGGTTCCTCAGCTCCTCCCACCCTGCTCTGTCCCTCAGAGGCTCTGATGCCTGTGAGTTGCACTCAGTGCGATTTTAAAGATGCCTGCAATGTCGAAATGCCAGTGCAGCCAGCCAGAGAGTGCTGCTGGGCCCAGACATTGTCACTCTGTGGCACGAACATAAATCTTCTGTCTGGCACAATTCATCACTGCATGGCTGTCTCAGCTGCTCTGCCCCTTTACTGGCCTCTCCAGCTGTTCCCTCGCTGGGGCAGTCCCTGGCCTCCTCTCCTGGTCTCAGTGAGACAGATGGGAGGCAGAACGATCCTCATGGCCTCCTCTTTTGGTCTCACATCCCCAAAACAGCTCCAGGAGTGGCACTGGTGCCCAGAAAGGCAGGATAAATGCCAGTCTTGCAAGGAGGTGCTCTGTGTTTTACTGGTGATAGGAAACAGTGCACTGACTCAGGCCAGCACTGTCATCTCTGGATATTCTGAGGCCATAAATTCAGCTTACAATTTGCTCTGCTGCTGAAAGCCCACCTTCCTTCCTAAGCAAACAGAGTGACTCCATTCCGTCTAGCACAGTAACCCATATTCCCATACCCGCAGGCCAGCACAGAATGCTAGAGCAAGACCAGACCAGGGAAGTGTCCTGGGGTTGGGATAATTTTGGAGGTGAAGATTTAGGTGGGATTTGGGAGTAAAGGGTAACACATCTGAGCTGGAAGACAGTTGCAAGCAATCTGGCACAGCTCTGTCCCTACCATTCACCTCTCCATCCTCTTCTAGCTCATGAGACATGTGCCAAGGACTGAAGGAAAAGGACTCAAGTATTTCTTGACATGAATGTTCATACATGATGCTCTTGAAAAACTTCATGAACCCGTAACAGTGCATGAAATGGTCCTGGCTCTTCTAAAGCCCAAGCTTCAAAGAACATTTTCCAGTCTGCCAGCACTATGTGGGGCAAGCAAAGAGGCTACAACAGACCGATTTTCTGCTTGATTGTGTTTTGGGATCCCCTTGCCCAGCTCCAACGTTTGGAGATCAAGGAAAATGGCCCCCAAAATGCATGGAAAGGAATTCACCAAAGCTGTCCTGTCTGACCTCCAAGGAGCACAAAGCCTGGAGCAGCCTCTTGAGCCCTTTCTTTTTTGGTCCAGTGCCCAGCTGAAGATGGGATGTGATAAAAGCATTCCAGGAGAGAGCCAGCCACCCTGCAGCCCCACATAAATGCTGTCACAAGTTTGTCTGTGCCCTGCCTTATTCCAGCTGCCAGCACAAGCTCTCCATCTGCCTTTGTCTGTGCCATGACCAGGAGCCTCCTCCCACAACAGGGATTTATAGCTTGCACACAGCCACCTCTTAACCCTGCTTCGTGATGCTGAGCGAGCAGAAAACAAGCAGCCTGCCCGGCCCTCACCTCTCCATTTCTTGCACTCCCCTCTGAATTCACCTTAATTTTCAGCCTTCCAGCCCTTTCAAAGACATGGGGCTGGGATGGTGGCAAAAGCAATTGTTTCTATCTGCATGGGGGGATTGGTCCCTGTTTTGCTCTTATCCCATACCCATCCTCCTGATGGTTGGTGACAGCCCTATTAAGAGATATAAAGGGGATGCCAGGGATGGTTTGCTCTCCCTAGGCAATGTAAAGCTAGTGAATGTCTGGAGAAGGACTCAGCTGTGTGAGCATGGCCACTGCAGCTGGATTAATCAAACCCACCATTAGCACTCTCCTGGGGTGCACAGGTCCCCTGCCAGCCCCAGAGCACAGGCCTCCAACCGTCACATTGCTCTGATTGAGCTGCAAATGTTCCAGCTCCTTAGTTTGCTTTGCCTCAGATCGATGGATGCAGACAGCTCCAATCAATTTCACTTTACCATTTGCTATAGAGTTCAGATCCATGCTCTCCCAGCTGGTCCCACTTTCTTTGTTTGTTCAAAGGAGAAATTCAGATATCTTATCCCACCTGGACACTGCTGTGCCCTTGCAGGGTCAAGCCCCCCAGTAGGGGCAAATAATACCCCCATGGATGGAGATGTTCCTTCCTGCCCTCGCCATCGGAGGGACAGCAATGAAGGGGCTGAATCTCTGCAATGGCTGGAGCCCTGAAGGCATCAGCCTGGCTGGGCAGAGTATGAAAGCAGGTGGCCATGAGGTTTGCATGATATAACGGTTGCCACCTAGCCAGCATCTGTCATGAGGTTTCCCTGCCATGAGCCTGGTTTTGCTGGGGCAATACTGAGGGTGGTGCAGAGAGCTCCTGTGGCCTGGCTGCCCTGTCCCCTCAGGCAATAAATGTGGCTCCAGGTCTCCAGGGCTTGAGCCCACGCAAAACATTTTTATGGAAAATACCAAAACAAAGAAAACAAAACAAAAAAAAACACCCCACAACAAACAAACAAACAAAACCCCAACCAACCAAAAAAAAAACCCAAACCACAACAGCAAAGATTTTACATAGTGGCTGTTTGGAAATTTCCCTCAAACTCATTCCTGCATTTGTCAGTGAAGATTTGTTTCTCACCCTCTCATGTCAGTCCTGAAGTAATTTTTTTCTCCTATCTGTCACCTGGCTCTCTTGCTGGCTTGTTTCCTGAGTTTGTGGAAATTAAGCTCCCCACGGCTCTCCACACCTCATCATGTGTTAATGAAATAACGGATCACACCAGAGAGCAGTTATGATGCTCAGGGTCATGGATGTGGAGAGAGCTGAGAGCAGCGGAAGAAAACGTGCTCGGCACAGCTGAGACAACAACCAATGAATCTGGCTCCAAGCTGGCAGATGTCTGTCAGCAAGTTGTCATTTCTTCTTTTGGTCAATTAGCATGGTTTCAGTTATATTACCAACTGCATCATGATTTCTTATGACAGAAAAGTTGGGGAGCTGCAGAAAGTGTCTGCAAGAATTTGCTCCATTTGGTAAATCTACATGCTTCAGGCATATCCCACGTGTCTGGACAGACAGTGTCCAAATGGCCTGAACACACCTACAAAGCCCGGGCCTGCATTGTGTTTGTGAGTGTTGATGCAGAAATGTCCTAGTTTGCAGTGTTTGGGAGGAGCGATGTGTCACATCATATATGGGACCTGGTGTGGGCCATGTTCCTCCATTTTCCTCCTTACTTTCCCCCAACTTACTACCTGTCTTTGGCCCTTGCCACCTCTGTGCAACATATTGCAGCAGGCTGGGGTGAGAGGAGGCTGCAGAGCAACTTGTTCAGAGCATGTCTTGCATGCAAGCCCTCCCCATAGCACCTGGCAGCAAGCTGGGATGGGTGGGCATGGCTGCTCCATGCCACTTCCTTCCAGCCTGATGGGAGCTGGGATATCTGGAAGGGATGAATGAAGTTTGTAGAGTCCTTAGTATTACGGAGCAACCAGCAGGGAATGTTCTTGTGTGTGCAGATGAGGGGCTGCTGGAAGAGCGATGCTTCCAGCCTGGGAATGGCTTGCCAAACAAAAGCATGCTGCCTGCATGATGTATCTGAGAGCAGTATCCCCTTCCACATGGGCAGCTGCTGTGGTGATATTGGTCCATCTCACCCACTGTCCAGTCTTTGGTGGTCTCCTGGTGTCTATCTGTAGCAACATTTCCCCTGGACACAATCCCTGCCTCTAAATATTTGCAAGGCTCTTCCTACCAGTGTCTGTATTTAGCGGTCCTTGATGGATTCCTGTCGTGGTTTAAGCCCAGCCGGCAACTTGGAACCCCGCAGCCGCTCGCTCACTCCCCCCCTCTTCCTTCCTCCCCCCACTCCCGGAGGGATGGGGAGGAGAATCAAAGGAATGTAACTCCCACGGGTTGAGATAACAGCTCTCCAGTAACTAAGGTATAATACAAACCACTACTGCTACCAATAATAATGATAAGAGGAATAACAAGGGAAAAGGACACAACCGCTCACCACCCGCCGACCGATACCCAGCCCGACCCGAGCAGCGATCTGGGCCTTCCGGGTAACTCCCCCCAGTTTATATACTGGGCATGACGTGCTGTGGTATGGAATACCCCTTTGGCCAGTTTGGGTCAGGTGTCCTGCCTCTGCTTCCTCCCGGCTTCCCCTCCTCTCTGGCAAAGCATGAGACTGAGAAAGTCCTTGGTCAGAGTAAACATTACTTAGCAACAACTAAAAACATCGGTGTTATCAGCATTGTTCCCAGACTGAAAGTCAAAAACACAGCACTGCACCAGCTACTAAGAAGGAGAAAAAATGACTGCTGTAGCTGAACCCAGGACAATTCCTTTCTGTGGATTTGTTCAGTCTTGCTCCTAAATCACACAGCATCTGCAGCAGCCCATGGCAGGAGGGCTGCTGTGCACTGAGTCACCTCCTTATGTTTACCCCAAATCTACCAGTCTCTCTCTAACCTCCCCCTGCCACACAGATCTCTGTCCTGTGACCCTAGTTGTTTCTTTTTCATGCCAAAGAGCTCTGGTCCATCATGCAACCCATGTGCAGAAGCCTTTGACCATCCTGTCATCTTTGCTCATTTTCCAGATCTGCTGTATCCTTGGGACCACACACAGGCCAGGACTGACCTGGGAACAGTGGCACACCTGATATTGTCTCTACCTTTTCCTAACCCATCCTATCAGTTTTTAGAGAGGACTTTCGCAGGTTTGACCTCTGGTGAGTGCTGAGGAGATGTTTACATGGACTGCCAGAGCTCCTGGTCTCAGAGCCGATCACTTTAGACATGAGGCAGGGTTTAGCTTCCCCATGTGGGTCACTTCCCTGACACTGGCTGTTGTCTCAGATCCTTAAAGTCCTCCTGCAATTTATAGCATTCATCCAAAGAATCCAGAATAATTCAGTATTATTGGCAGATTTTGTCACTTCTCTACTGACCTCATTCATCAAAGGATCTGCTTGGGCTAATGCAAGTGACCTCTCTCAGCTGGAATTCACTTTAAAAGAATTGTGTCCACTCTTCTCCAATATGTCATCTTTATTCATCTGTCCTCTAACGATGCCAGTTTCCTACTCCTTATGCCAATTTTTGTTCATTTGCAGAGAACAGGTGTGTCATTTAGTCTGGGGCTCCCTGGCTGCCTCCTGGGAAGCATTTTTAGTGCTATAGTCACCACTTTCCAGTCTTTATGTCCCCTGCTGTACCCAGACCTTGGGGGAGGTTGGGGTGTCACCCAGCAGATGTGACATCCTCCCAGTCCCTGCTGCGCTGCATAACAGGACTTACGCAGGGTGCTCACAAGGAGGGAAGGGGCTGGAGTCACCACAGACATTTCTAAGCTCCCAGAAATGGCTTTTATTTGGAGCTGCAGAAGACGTACCTGGCGATCCATGGGGCTGCAGGTTTCCCTGAAAGCCATGGGAGATGCTGATGTCAGCATCTCCCATGCTTGCAGCTGACCCACTGCCTGACTCAAGTGACACACTGGCAAGTGTCAAATGCTAAATTCAGCTCCCACATCACTTGCAGGTGAATCATCCTTCAGCGCCTCCTCAAGAGCATGCAGGAGCAGAGACCTCCTCTGAGTCACCAAAAGCTGCTGCCTGGGGGATGCTAGGCTGTGTCCACACTACCCAGGGTTAAACTGGAGAGGAAGGTTTACCAAGATGATGTGGTCTGAGCCCTCCTAGGCCCAGAAAAGGACCTGTGTCCAGCTCTTGGCCCGACTGCCAAACAGGGCTCCTGTCCCCAGCTGTGGGTGAGCACAAGGAGCACTTGGGGTAGCTGGAGCAGCTCCTCACACCCAGAAGGATGGTGAGGTCCAAGGACGCACACAGCTCTCCACAGGGCTGGCAGGAGCCCGGAAGACATTGCCTTGCTTTTTTCTTCCTGGTGCGTGCTCCAACCTGCCTGGGAAGCGTTTACCCAGGCAAGCTATTGGACAGCTATTGCTGTCTTTGCAAAGAGGAAAGGCCGTGCTGTGAGCTTCAGCCCAGAGACAATAGAGAAGAGCTTCTGGACCCTCTAGAGGTGGAGAAGAGGGTGGAGGCAGAGCTCCTCGTGCAGAGGTCCAGCCCCCGGTGCATGCAGGTCTCTGCAGAAGGCTTCCCGTCTTCCCTATTCCTGCGGTCCCTAAAAGTGAGCCAAAAATAACTTCTGTGCAGCCATGGGTTTTTCTCTTGACTGAAGACTGTGTGCACAGGGGCTGCACCACCATTGTTCCCCGCCAGCAGCTCGTGGCTACGGGCAGTGTGAGCAGCAGGCAGCCCCCGGGGCTGAGCATTGGCTGCGTGAGAGAGCAGCCGGAATGTGGAGTCTGGCACACAAGAGGCGCAGCGTGTGCTCCCTGATCCCCTCCCGTCTGCCAGTCCCACCCCACGTCTCCCGCCAGGCCCTACACAAATGATGCTGTGTGACAGCCATCTGTCACAGCAATTCAGCGGGTCCACAGGTGGAGTGGCATCGCAGCCACAGTTGCAGTAGTGGAGTCAGTCTCTATGGTGCAGGCATCAACCCTAGATCCCAATGTGCATCATATACAAGTGATGTAAGCAGTTGGGGATTGGAGCGACACCGGCTGCAGCATGAGACACAGATGGAGCTTGGCTTCAGTGGTGCGAATGCAGAAATCTGTTGGTGCTTCTTCAAATCTGAAATGAGCTGCTGTGAATGGAGGGATGTTGCTAGTGTCTCGTCACAACTGCAGATAAAATATGAGCAGCACATACCTGTGCTGAGCCACATGGCCTGTAAGGAGCTCATTTGGTTTCCTTCTGGATTCCCCTTCAAAGCTCCCAGAGCACAAAGAAGTCTCTACCTCAGCTATGTTCTCTTCATCCTGTTGCCCCATGTTGCTGTTTGGGTGGTTCAGCCCAGGGGAAGCCCATATCCACGGGAAGCTCAAACCTGAGGGCTCAGATGGGTCCAAGGATCTTATTAATACCCCTTCAGGCTCTGCTGGAGCCTCAGGTGAGAAAGGGATGTCCCATGGGGTACAGATCAGAGAACGGGGCAATTTTAGGCCAGGTACCCACCTGCCAAAAGGCCAAAAAAGAATTCGAAATAGAAACAGGCCCAGCAAATGGTGATGAGGTGTTGTGGTCCTAGGTAGGCTCAGATGACAGACCCCCTTCAATCCCAGCATGGCCCTGGTGCAGCTGCCTCTCCAAGGAGGCATCAGAACAATGGGAGGAGGTGAGAGGACGGCGTGGGAAGGCAGCACCTCTGCAATTCCTCTGGCATGGTAGTATTCTTTTTTTTAAAAAACATCACCACAGGCAGATCCCTCCTGGGTCAGCTCTCAAGAGATGCTGATTGTGTGTTTCTCAGGCCTGAGGATTTAACAAGAGCCATCTCCAACAGATGTTGCTGAACATCCTCCTCGGTTACTGACAGAGGGTGGAAGTGCTCTCAGTCTCATGTGCCATCAGCCCTGCATCCTGCTTCCTTCCAAACGCCAGACAGATTTATTGAGAAGCTCTGTCTTTTCTGCATTTTAATAACAATCTCATCATTCCCATCTGCTGGGATCGAGGTCTGCTTTTAGACCTCAAACACTGCCTTGCATTCACTCCGTTCCTGGCAGACACTTTTTCTCCTACTGATGCATTTTGAGTCTTGCATTCCCTACGCTCTGAAATTTCTGGTCTTGGTTTCTTGGTGCTGTGGCTGTCTTCCCTCTAGGGAGGAAGCTCCCTTGAGGTTTGGCTGGACCTGAGGGATCTGGCTGAGTTTCTTGGGCAGGACCATCCGGTGTGTACATAATGAATCTGCACATCTGGGACTCGGTGAGCTCACTTGGCACACGTTTGGCACATGCCATGCCAGGCTGGCACAGGAAGCTCAGATCCTCAGCAGCCCCATCCCAGCTCTCCTTCTGCACAGGGGCTGGAAGGAAGGGTGGTCGCCATGAGAAGTTTCTCTCTCTACGCATTCCCTCCTCCCTGTGGCAGGTACCCCAATAGCCACGTCCCAACACCTGTTCCCACAGCGGGGCAGGAGTCTGGCTCATGGAGTGAAGACAGGCAGGACCACACTGTGGCATCTCTCCCCCCCTTGCTGGATACCTCTGCATGGTTTCACCTCCATGGTGGTCCTGCTTTCAGAGCATCCTGCCTCTGGCCCCATCCCTTTCGGGCACGGTTGACCATGACTTTCGGGGGATTTGGCCTGCACGGCAGTGTTGGCATCAGGTTTGGGTGAATAGTGTGCAGAGGATTCAGGGGTGTAGGTCTGGAGCCTGGAGCCAGGGCAGTGCACAGTGGCTGCTGGGGGTTAGGATGGCACAGGGAAACAGTCGGTCCTCGGTGGTGGGCACGGGTGGTGGCAGCTAGTGACGGGTGTGTGTGCAGGGGTAACAGTCAGAACATGTGTAAGCATGCTGTTTGCCCTACGATGGCCTTGGCCTCTGCTGCCATGCTCTGACATACTGCTCCCAATGCTACTTCTCTGTCCCCTTACCAGCAAACCCAGCCCTGTCTGGGCTGTATCCCAGGTAATGTCCTCCAGCTCCTGCCCTGGCCCTGCATGTCCTGGGGCTCAGCCCTGCATGCTTGCCCTGATGTCCCTGCTCACCCAACCCTGGCTCAGCCTTCTTCCCAAGCACCTTCCCCTGGCTTGTCCCTGCACACTCTAACCCCGCACTATTTCGGCGGGGGGCCGTGATTCCAGCCTGGTGTTTTGG
>NW_009930731.1:0-25827 GCF_000696875.1 Nestor notabilis
TATAATGTATATACATATATATATTGTGTCTATGTTTATATACTTCAATGGAAAATTTCTTAGAAAAGTATGTTGCATTAGGTGGTTTTGCAGTGCTAACTCTGTCTTTTTCTTCGTTGAAGCCCGTAATACATAAAATATATTAATATACATATTGCATTAAATATTATATTACCACTCATTAACAGTATACATGTTATTAATAATATACAGATTTACATAGTTTATATTTGATGTACTTTTATAACCAACAAATCTGACACAGGTTACCTTCATCTCAGACAAGACTGCTTAGAGTCCATTACCGTGTAAATTAGTTTGTGTGTGACTGCTAGCTCCAGCAGAAAATACCACTAAAGAGGGTAGCAGAGAGAACATCAGGAAGTTATGTATTTTCAATGGAATGTTGAGTCTAGTGAGTCATTCATAGCCAGAAGAATTTTAGACAATACAGGAGAGATCATAACTTGAGAAACAGCCAAAGGATCATTTTGAAGTACAATTATTCTGCAAAATTCAGATACCAGTTAATGAAGCCAGCCAAAAATAAAGAAAATTCTGATATTATTCTAATTAAGGAAAAAAAAAAAAAAAATCTCACAATAGTTAAATTACTGATAAAACATCCATTGAATAACGCAACTTGTTAGTGGGATCAAGTAGTTTCTCACTTCTTGAGCACTGTTCTAGCATTCTTGAGGAATATCTCCCTCTACTATCATGGATTTTATTCAACTCTTGTTCCTCTGAATCATTCCATCTTTCTGAGAGTTTGCTGTGAATTCTCATGAATAGGGCATAGTGACATTCTTTTGTTTCTAGCATAGGTTAGCAGAAGTACTCAATAGGCCCATTCTTCCTCTCCCTTGTGATCCATAGAATTTTGAATGCTTATTTCTGCTTTCTCCAAAAAGTGTGTGTATGTTGCAGATACACCATGAAAGAAAATACACATAAAAATGTCCACATTTTGTGTAAAACATTCAAAATAAATTGTCAGTCTTGGACAAAAAAAAATCTGTCTAGGTTTCAATTAAATTGCTAGCTATCTCAAATGGCAGATATATATGAAATCCAACCAGGAAAATGAGAGTTAAAGACTACCTGAGACTTTCTGGTAATACAGCAGTACTGATTTAACATTTTTTAGATAAATGCTATTCTGTGTTTATACTTTATAAAATTTAATTGCAAAATGTAAGGGTCTTTTTACTGATAAGAAACCTAGCGTATGACTGTGTGCAAAAGCAGTCTCGAATACAGAACTATGAAATCAACCAATACATGTACAAAAGCTCAGTCAGAGCATTCTGTGTGATGAAACCATCAATTCCTGTATAAGTGAAAAATGAAATAGGACTTAGTCCTATGCAGAAAACCAGAAGTTGAACATAATGATCACTTTTTTAAGTAACCAACCAAAGTATTAGAAGCTATGTCATAATTATTTTCTGAAACTTAAGATCAGTGGACTTGAGAACTGAATTATTTTCTTTCTGTAAGATTAATTAGAAAATACAAGCCCAGGACATTTTTATCTTAATTTGATGTGCTGATAACTGTAATAATCTATATTACCAACTAGTGTAATTTATTAATGTACATGTTGAACAGTGTTATTAGATGGCAAAAAACCTTCAATATCTAATTCACGATTATCCAACACAAAGACTGAAGAGAATGATTCATGTTCAGATAGATAGTAGTTTTTGCCTTTCTCTTCTAAAGGGTATGTCTTTGCCTCATTGATTTCTGTGATTTAACCAAGATTAAATGGTCTGCATAAGACCATAAAAAAGATTTCTGGACAACAGCCCAGGTCTTGCAACTCCACCATTCCTGTTCTTATCAGAAACCAGCCTTTTGCTCCTTAACTAGATTTTAGCCTGTAACATGTTCCTTCTGTAGTCTCTCATTTCATACATTAATTCTAGTGAGCTGATTGCTTCTGTGCCTTTTAGTCCATTTACTGCTCTTGATCCTGAATTCTTCTTGCCAGCAGAACAGATTATTTGCATGTGTTTAATCTGAGTGAAATGGCAGTAGACCAACATAACTGAACTATGGTAAAACAGTGGTTCAGACAAAGACTGGAAAAAGGCTAACAAACACAAAGTGAAAGCTTTCTGACAAATAGACAATGCAATGACTAACTGTCTCTCTCCAACTAGCTATAATTAGCAAGAGCAGAGCTAATGATTATATGTCATGCTGGTGACCTTTTGTTTCAGCGTTTAAAAACACACACAAAAGCTTCTCAGCAGATAGCATGTTAAAGAGCCCCTCCTCACCCCCCCTTTTACCATATACTGTCATAGACTCTCATCTCTCGAGAGAAAAGCTGCTTGGCAGCAACACTACACTTTTAAATAATACATCAAAGCAAGGTTTGTCATTTACAGCCATTACTGTGCTTCTGAGTGGATGAGTTGTAGCTCTAATTTCTTATTAATTTAAGATTTCAACAGCCATCTCAGGTAGCAATGAATAAGAGAGAAGGGAATTGTGAAAGGAAAGATGTCTCATGTAAAGAATTGTTAGGGTACAAAATACAAAACATGGCTAAAGTACTGCTGTGGAATCTGCAGATAGAAAGAAAGACTTTCATTACCTGCTGACATCATGACTTATGTCTTACTTGTCTGGATAACAAATGCTACATGCAGGGAATGAAAATTCGTCAGTTGCTTTCATGTTATGATTTCCTGGAGTGGGGAATGTGTAATATGGATAGCATCAAATACACAAAGAAAATAAAAGACCGCCCATGGAAACTTTAATCATTGGTTATAAAATAAAGATGTGCTTCCATAAATGATTCCAAGAATATATTAAAGGAATAATTACAGAAAAGTATACATTAACTTTAAGCAGTTTTTTCAAATATGAAATACACTAGCAAGATTGTGGCGTCTTCCTTTGCTTTGTTTTCAAGCTGACATTGAAAACTAAGAAATATTTAATATTGGGGGGAAAAAAACCCACCCACAATATTTTTGTTCCGCTGGAGATAAATACACTTAAATGAGTTTTTATTAATGACACTGGGCATAGATTCTCCCAACAGATGAAATTCTCAAAATAGTCATTTAATAACACAAGACTGTCTCATTTTCAAAAGTATGCCTGTGGCTCAGACAGCTAACAGAGAAGCATGAAAATAAAACAAAAAAAAAAAAAAAAAAAAGAAAAGAAAAAGTGTTTGGATATTTTTTCAATTTTTGTTTTAAAAAAACTCATAAGGAGGATATTTTCTTTTCTGAAACCAGGATATTTTTCTTCCTTTCACTAGACTGAGGGAGACTGATGAAAATAGGAGTAAGAACAGGTCAAATCTGCCTTGTAAGACATAGCTGGGCACCAGAGAAATTCCTCTGGCTTCTCTTAAGAGTAGGACATGAGAAAGTGGGACACTCCCAAAGCAATTTCTTGGAGATCTACATTGAAGGCAGAGGGGTTGTGGATGAGAAAACCAGATAAAAGGGAAGTCTCAAAGAAGCAGAAGACATGAATCTCATGGGAAAATCCAGGGAAGAGCAGATTTCAGATGGGCTGGTGAAGAAAGCAAGGTGTGAAAATAAGGATCAAGTACTGGCAGGAGTCACAAGACTTCTAAATGTTCTGGAAGGTACTGATAGCTCCTTCTTTATGAGACATAGCAGCTTGTGATGGCTGACTAATATATTCCATTGTCATTCATTGTCATTGTTTCAAACGTCTCTGACAACAAGGGGCTCCAAAGAAATCCTCCCCTACAGAATAGAGTGACAGATGGGGGAGACAGGCAGAGGAGAGGGAGAAGGAGAAGGTGAGAGGGTAGGATCTTAAGAGCTTGTAATTCCATGGTTCGACATAATCCTGCACACAAAAAAAAGTGTAATAGAGAATACTTCAAGGTTGGACATATATTCATTGAAGAAATAATGTTTTAAGGCTTATTAATCACAGTGGTTTTAAAGCAAGGGAAGTGAAGATATGAATACATCTGTAGAAACTGTTAGGAAACTCTTTCGTCATGGATTTTAAGCTCTAACTCCACTGTAACTGTCACATGGTACATACATACAATTTTAATTTAGTCTCAGAACAACACACCAATAATGAAAAATAATTTTAAATTATGTACATTAATCTCAACAGAATAATGACATTTTCATTGAGCTTAGTATGCTACAAAAGCTCAGAGATAAATAATATGGAAGGTTTATGAAGGCTGCTGATTTTTCAGATATGAAAGAGCTGAAAAGCCGATTGTGGACAATTATGGGCATTTTATGATGTATGCATTATTAGATGTAGCTCAGGAAGCAGACCTGAGGTCGCCTGTGTGGTGTAATTTGACTGGTGTGAAAGCTAATTTAGGGCAGTGTTCTGAAAGTGTGGTTTCAATTTTAAAGCTCAACAGGGACACAGGGTGTTATTGGTTATTGTGCTGCCTACATGACATGAAGACAACTGTACATAATTAAAAAACTTCCAGGAAGCATCAGAAGACCACTGAGCACACTGTGGATCTTTTGAATCTTATAGAGCACCAAAACACAAAAACCTGTAGAAAACTATTTAGTGTTTAACAATGGCATGTATTAAAAAGGATAAGAGAAAAGACTAAAAAGAGAAACCACTCTTGTAGTTGTGTCTTTATAGTTGTGACTGAATTTTATTTTAGAGTAGGAAGATAAATTTGATTAAATTACCACTTTACTATTTAAATTTGTAGAGTGCAAGGTTGCAAAGTTTAAATAATTTTTTATTGTAAAGTTTCCTGAGCTTATAATGTTCACAAGAGTGGTTATTTCAGTCTCTAGTGTACCTCCATCAATCCTACAGTTGTCTGTCTTTCTCTGAGTTTTATACATAAAAGTTCTTCAGCACACAGCATGCATATTTCGTCATTTCAAGGTGAAATTTATACAGCTTTATGTAGGCAAAGCTTTTAAATAATGGAATACATATGAACACAGCAAACTCATTTTAATTTCAAATACTTTTTAGGTGTGTTAAACTTTTGTTATGTTTCAAAACACCTGCATATGCAAATCTACAAACAGATTTCATTTTATGGGAAAGAGGAACAGAGTTATTTCCTGGCAAAGTTCATGAAGAAGTCTAAATATAAATTATGACTTGTGTATTGTTTTAATAACTATGTAAACACTAGGATACAGTGTAATGTTTTCTTTGAGATACTGAAGATTCTCTTTCACTTTGCTGCAGGTTAGCTACTTTCCTGAAATACAAGAATGTGATCCAGTGACATTCTTGATTTATCACTGTAGCCCTCTAATTTATAGAAATATGAGGAATCTAAAAAGATAATCTAAAGTGAGGTGGCAGATAACAATATTTCTGTATGAAAACCAGACATATAAAAGAAGAAGGGCAAAACTTTGAAAAAAAGCTGTATCTATAGATGGCATTAAGGGGAAAAAATTAGCAGCAGGAACAGCAATTGCTGGAGGATGAAGACAATATTGTTAAATAGAAAATCAATGGCAACATTTGTACACAGAGTGACTTATATTACATCCTGTCATTGAATCTTTAATCCTAATTGGCACTCAATAAGTCTGTCCTTTCCAGTTTTCCCTTCTAGTTTATTTCTGTGTTCAAAAATGACAAGTCCTAGATAACACATTATCTGATATTCTAAAAAGTTCTGGTTGCATAGGTCTATTTTCTTGTGTTCCAAAGGGCTCTGTGCCCATTTGAAAGAAAGAGTTGCATCTTGAGAGGTTAATATGAAATAAATCCTAGTGAAGACAAGGCAGACAGTGGACTTAATGAATTAGGGCCAACCTGGTAAAGGCTTCAGTTAACCCATTCATCATCACTGAAAGTTTATAAATCCCCTATTCCTGTAGCAGTCCTGAGTCAGGTACCAAAACTCCCTGTATGTTACATGGAAAGAGTTAAGTGTCTGATAATAAAGTTCATGATTGCTAGTACACAAAACAGCTCAATAACACCCTAAGTTAGCAGGAATTAATAAAGAGAGGTTGTATCTTAAATCCCTCCTACCCTGAGTCTTCAGGCCATGCACTTCCATGCAGAGCAGTGGCAGGTCATAATCCAGAATGGAATTCCCCATAAGGACACAGCCCTCTTAAAATTAAGCAGTGTATCATTATTATCTGTAGCTGGGAGAGATTCAAGCCTACAGAAATGGACACACTACCAGTTTAAATTTACTGGGGAAACAGTCAGAGAAACTCCTAGTTTACACATTATGAGTAAAATAGTAGCTAAGATAGATCCTGTTATCTGAGAGATGTCCTATATAGATACTTACTGGACAATACGCATGAGACAATTCTGAGTATTTGCTTTCTGGTGAATATGTACACAGACAAAAAATTTAAACAGGTTTTGTGAAGAAACATCTCCTCAAGGTTCGACTATCATCTGTGGAGAAATGCCGAGACATTTGACATGAATATTTCACTGAACTTCAGGGGAATTTTTAACAAGTACCTTTATATGTCTTTATGCCTGTGTATGTGTGTGTGTAAATTGATATAACAAGTGCTGTAAATCCTTCTGACTCACTTTGTAAATGTTAAGATCCACCTCAAAAACACAGACTGTTGCTAGGGAAAAGTTTGTAAAAACCCCACCTGTAGTGAATTGGTACACTTATAATAATTCAGATATAAACCGTTGACACCAAGACTAGACTTAGCTGCACCTAGGCTCCTTCGGGAGTTTAGAAAGCAAGGGGACCTATTGCAAACTTATAATTCAACAGAAAGGTCTCCCTTACCTTTTGTGCCTTCTCTGCATCAACCATCTTTAGCTGGTTTAATTAATTTAGCTGGTAAAATTAAATCAATTTTACTTTGATTTTCCTTTGCATACTCATCCATGAAATAAGTAGTAAAGTGAATGTTGCCATCAAACTCTGCTAAGCTGTTCTTTTATAAATTCTTATTAAAACTGCTCTTGCTAATACCTTTGATGTTCATTCTTTGAGCGACCCTCAATCACTTATTTCATGAACCTGGATGCAGTTAAAATATCTTGTTTCAATGTAAGGCAGCTCACCTGGTTTGGATTATTCCTTCACCTGTACCTTGAACCATCATCCCTTAAAACCATTCATTTCCACTCAGCCTTGTCCATCTCTTGTAGCTGCAAACTCGAAAACCTTTTTTCCTAGCCATATCAGAAATAAGGTGTTCATAATCTCTTGAAGGAAGTCTTTCCTCCATACTTCTTCAACATTGATCTGTTACCAATCTGCGGTAGCAAGATCTTATGGGACCTACCCATCACATTTCCAATCTTCTGAAAGGAAAAAAAAATAGAAAAAGAGGGAACTAAACTAAACTAACCAGCACTGTTGATTAATCTACCTCTAACATAAAAGAAATTCTTATAATGACACCTATTACTGAACCTTAAATATATTCTCACTCTTACAAAAAGACAGCACAATAAGCTGTTCCCACACATGCATAATAAGCAGGAGTGCTGAATCTTACCAGGCAGTACACAGGAGTCAGTGAACTTCTCTTATATCCTGCATTCCCTACAACCTACACATTAAGTATTTTTTTTTTCTGTCAAAATTATGGCAAAGGTAAGTATGTGTAACAAATGAGAAAAGAAATAAAGGGGACAATCTTTAACAGCACCTGAAGTTGTCTCGGGCAAAGCTTCCCTATTTTTGTTAGCAGTTCTCATAGGCAATGCTTGTAACAGTATTTCAGAATTACTGTATTGCAATGTCCTAAGCATATTAGCCATGAAAGAATTGCTTAAAGGTATTTAGAAAGTAATGCAAACATCTTAAATGTAACTTTCAATTTAGGAAATAGAAAAATCAGAATAACTGGAAAGGAAATGTACAGGTTTTTTTCACACTGCATGATGGGAAATATATTTTTGAACATGAGAGTTTCTGTCACTATCTACAAGTTCACTGAATTAAGTGCCCTACCTTTACAATATTGATTCTCTGTGAAGCAGAATTGCTTCGGGGCAAGTTTAGACTTCTGCAACGATAATTGTATTTCTATGTATCTCAAAGGATCTTGGTAGCCATTTACCTTATCTAAGAAATAGGAGTATATATGTGATTCTAAACTGCCCTAAAAATTGAATAATGCAGGGAATATATCACTCAACTAACTCAGTCTGTATTACTGTTAAAGCCTTACACCTGCATTTTTCATGTACCAGATGGATTTGTTTAGGTCTAAAATTAAAGCGCGTATAATGAAGGATTTACTGAATTCAGGGACCAAAATCTATATTCAGGTTAATTGATATTGATTTGTAACTAACACTGTATTCAACAGCATTGATATCACAAGGTGGTAACATAAATTAGTGAAATCAGTCTGTCAGACCTAATAGCAACAGAAAATATAGCATTCAGTTTACCTAGAGAACTTTTTCTACAGTATATAAAGCTGTTGCTAGAGCTATTTTACATTCCAGTCCTTTAGTAATCACATGATTTTACAGAAGAAAATATATCAGTATGAGTTGCTGGAGGAGTTTTCAATCTATTCAGTGGATCAAAAATAAAAAGTGAAAGATGGCTTGATTAGAGCATACAAACACATCCAGAAGAACAAACCTCTGGGTCCTAACAGGATATCTAGCAGAGTAGCTTGATCAAGGAATTTGATACATTTAAGCTAGAGATAAGGTGCCAACTTTGAACAATGAGTGAGATAGATGACATTATGAAGGACACATGGGATTCTACTGATAATTTCAAAATACTTGCCTTTCTGGAAGGTGGGCTTTAACCAAAGACAAGGATTAGACCCAGAAGTCTGTGATATGTATGCCATCTTTAAGAGTTTGTGCCTATTATGTGTTCGGGCATAGTATGCTCTTACTTCAAAAAAGTGATTAAGACAGCTGGTTTGAAATCACTTCCTGAGCAAACAGGACCTGAAGTTTATCCAAATGGCATTCAAAAAACAGTTTGACAATATATAAATATCCATGTCTCCCCAATCCTAGCTTTATTTTCACTCTATCAGTCAAGAATGACTGTTACATGCTTAGCTGAAAATAAGTATCTTCCCATAAATGATTTTTAGAAATTTCGTTGCGTAAAATGTAGAAATACAAATAAAAGTGAAACAAGTTTCTTCAAGAGTCATCTATTTCTGTATATTTATATAAATACCTGCCAGAAGGCATTGTGTTGGTGTGGCCATTCCCTCATTCAGATTCTAGTGCTTCCAACAAATGTAGGAGTGTGTCTGAAGAGCTTCCCCCAAAGGAATCTAGTCTGTGTGCTGCATTCACTTACAGACCAAAACAGTGCGTGCAAAGTGGAGACCATCAGGGGATTTGATTCAAAAACAAACTACTGTCCAAAACCAAATTGTTGTTAGACATAGCAGATATGCTCTAGAATGTGAAGAACGGAATAATATATATCTCTATTTATCATAATATAATATATATCTCTATTTAATATATCCATCAGGCAGTTGTCTTTATCATAAGACATAAGGGAGGCAGGCAAGGAAATTGGAGTAGGATAGAAGCAAAAAGAGAATAATTTAGGAGGAAGGCTTTTGGAAGGCATAAAAATTTAAGTCCCTATTAGGAGTAATTTTTAACTACAAAAATTAGTATTTCAATTAACACTATATACTATTAATTCTGTCATAGGGTGAAAAAAGCTCATTATTACTGCAGTTCATGGCAGCATATGAGAAGAATGGACAGTTATCCTAGGGTAATTTGAAATATTTAAATTGTACACTGTAGTACCATTTATCTTGGAGTGAATATGTATCAAACCATCCTCTAATACCCTGAATAACTTTACATTATTAGGATAATCCAGTTTACTACTATTCAACTTTGAGACTGGTTTTGGTTATAAGCAAATAGTTACATGTATGAAAGAAAATCCCAGGTATTCATTTCTCTTTTAAGAGAATATAAGGAAAAATTTACATTTCATTTTTAATACGGTCCAAACTGAGCCTCTTTTAGAAGAAGTGTTACAATGATTTAAGTATTTGCTAGCATGTCTTTACACATACTCACTTTATGTTTATGCATTTCTTAAACAGAAGAATTTAATTACACTGAAGCACAAGATAAACTCAAAAAGCAAGTTAAGCTCAAGAAGAAACAGAGCTTTCTTCTAAAATCAAATATATTGCATAACTGTTGATTTCATTTTCTTCAGGTGTTTTTTTCAAATACAATAAAATCGAATAATTTCTCCAAATCATGAAGAGAGAAGAATGAAGAGGCATATGGAAATGCATAGAGTGATTAATATTTTACATTTGGTTTTGCTGTTCAGACACAATAATCAACACTATTTTAATACCAGCCAGATCACACCTAAGAGAAAAATCTCTGATATAGATTATCTATTTACAGTAAATAAAACTATATATTAGTAATAAATAATTTGCACCAGGTTAGACCAGGACTGAGCCTGACCAAAGAATGTTCTCCCTACAGCTCTCAAAGGGAGCAATTAGTTCCAAGTCTGCTCTGCATCAGGATGCATTAAATAAGAAAAAATATTCATAAGTGAAATTTCTTCTCTAGTAATAATGGAGAAAGATGGATTTCTTGCACACTTGAGTGACTCCGAAGTTATAAGTTTCCATGTAAAATATATTCCTTTCCTGAAGGAAAGTACCAGATATGTGCATACGGCATTGAGAGTGACCAGTATGATCCACATTCTTGAGATGTCTGTGATACTGATGGACAAACGCAGAATCTTTTAGCCAGCATTAAGTTTATAATATTGTACTTTATATTCAGGCTGTTTCTAGTCTACAGTTAATTTATCTTGGCTTCCAGATAGATTGACTATTTAGCAGATGTTCAAGTAGCAAAATATTCACACTTCTTAAACATCAAATAAATTGCCTAGAAGTACACAATTGAACAACTGGAAAAAGGAGGAGAAAGCATAGGGAAAAGAGCCAGAACCTAAGGCTGTCAGCAGCTCTTCAAAAGATTGGATAGCTCCAGAAATAAAATTATCATTTGAAATTATCAGGCTATGTTAAAACTATTTTTCCAATGAATTTAGCTTTAAGATTAAGGAAGATGAGAAATAATGTGTTTAATTCCTCTTCATTTGTAAAACATGTTAGCTTGACTACAGAGAAAACGGGGTATATCATGTTGCTTTGGCACTATGAAACCAAAATGGAGTCTTAGGATCCACAGTCTCTAACTGGATCTCATGCTACTGGAAAGTCTTTAGGTCAAAACTTTTCCGGGTCCTGACAAAAGCAGGGAACACAGTAGCAGCAAAAGCATGGTCAGACTATTCTTTTGTCCCTAAGTGAAGCAGAGGGGACAGACTGTAAAGTCATATTCAAATGCACCCTGATTGAAAACGCAGTCCCGGCAGGACTGAAACACCGTCATAAGCTTTTCAAAGTTCCCTGTGCTATTTGTATTCTTTATTGAAAGAACTGGTAAGCAAAAAAACTGGATCCCATGTCTTTATCTGTTACAGCCATGAAAGCCAGCCTATCCTGGTGTACTGTCAATGTGTCTGACACAGCAGATCACCTGCCTGCCTTTGAGGCTTGGGTATGTCCACAAAATGGGGAATGTGAGAAGCAGACAGGAATAGATCACTGCAGATAAAAGAGAAATAGTGTTTTCAGAAGTTGTTTTACTGGTATAGAGGAAGGCCAGAACACATAGAAGCAGATGAGACTGGATATAATAGCAATAATAGTACCTAGAATAGAAGCTGGTGTTACTGACAATAAAAGATAGTGTTTTACAAAGATTTTCAGGCTCAGGATATTTACCAGGGTTTATGATGAAAATGTAAACAAAATATTATGAAGTAGGCAAAGACAGCAGACAGTCTACTGTACAAATAGCAGTAGCATTTCCTCAGCCTGCTGTAAAATTTCAAATAAATGAGCTTTCCAATATTTAGGAAAGCTTTAGATTTTTCTGAAGCTGAAGGAGTATTTAAGCTGTTTTGAAGGACAACCTAAAAAGTCGACTGGGGATTTTAAAGGATATGAAGGAGTTGTTACCACACTTGATCTGTGAGTACTTGTAGCTTAAAATAGTCACAATGCTGCAAAATTCTGTAAAATTAGTTGTCACTGGACAACACAAGGTCATCATAAGGAGAATAAGCATATAAAAAAAAAGAATTACGTTTTCCTCCCCTGTGAGACAGACACAAAGAATGCAGAAGACATGAGCCAGTATACTGTGGACTGCCACAATAAACTGGGACAATAAAAGGCATCTGAAACAGTTCCTACAGTACCTAAGGCTTTCATAATGTGTGTTCAACAGCTGTTCTGGAGGAAAATATGTTTACATAGAAAAGATTTTCTAGATGTGTTAGTGTAGTTACAGTTATCTAGCATTGCATAAAACTTCCAAAAGCATCTAGAACCAAGCATTACTCCCCAGATCTCCTGCATTCAAGTACAGCCTGCACAGAAGATATTTATATGCCAAAATTTTTACATCTATTTATATCCAAATTTAGATGGTATCGAAGAAACATTCTTATGTAGATAGGACCAAATCTACATTCTCCACAAATATATTTTGACAATGAATTTTTTCTCTTACTCATTGCAGAGTAGGAATGAATGAAAAGAAAAAGTAGAGTGTTCAAAATTACAACTGCATATGCCACATGAAATGATAGCAGACCAGAATGCACTGCTGATTATTATCTGACCAATGCAAAGATATAGTGCTGAATCAGTGTTCTTAGAAAAGGAAAATTCTGTGTGTATGTGGAATCTTAGCTTCAAGAAACACTACCTTGTAATCTTTCATTAATGCACAGTTTCAAAAATAAAATGTTGCATTTTCTTCATTTTGTTTATATCCTAAACTCACCTAAGAACAACAACAAAATAAATCTTAAAATAGTTCTTGAAAAACAGTTAACATCGGAGGTGGGGGTGTTTCTTTTTGTACTAAAAATTTAGGTATTGTTTAGAAAAATAGTTCTAAGTATTTGAAAACTGCAAATATTGTAACAGAAAAATTCCACTGAGAAAAACTCTTTTTAAGCCAGCAAGGAACAACTCTTCTGAGGGTTTTGTACCATTTGTTACTTAATCCAAATATGTGTATTTTTTCAACAAAACCACAAACACTATTTGTACCTGTAGAGAAAACAAAATTATACTAGTAATAATTAGATTGTTTGGCTGTAAAGGTTGTAAGAATTCCACATGCAAAAGAAACCCCCTCTGCACTCAAATAAGATAAACTATGCCCTGCATTAATGGGACTTGTTCTGTACTCTTGCCTGCCAAGCACCTGCTGGTCAAGCAAGAGTGCTTACTGGTTAAATTGATTAAACACCCATGTGGGGAGAATGTGTTGTTTTTTTTTAACTCACTGAAATGCAACAACTCACTTGGTGAGTGACAAATTGTTTTTGAAATAGATCATGTGTTTAAGAAGCAGTTATCTGGTGCCCTAGGAAAAAAATTACACCTAGAAAAATTTCACATTTAAATGTCACTTTCTTTTCACTTTTTACTTTCAGTACTAAAGTAAGGGAAATTGTAAATTTGTGAACTTTTCTATACTGATTATAGCAAGAACAAGAAATCAATGTTTTCTATTATAATATACAATAATGTGTCATAGTTTTGTCATTTTATTTTCTGTGCAATTATACAGGCCATAAGGATAAATTCATTTGACAGGGAATACAATTTTTATACTTGAATCATCTTCTCAATCCATCAGTTATACATAAAAGAAGTCTAGTATCACAGGAAAACTCTCAGTAGGAGAAAGAGAACTCACACTAATTCATAGAAGCCATTTACTAGTTTACAAGTTTGGAAAAAAAGTGTTGATATATGTGCAACAAATTGTGCAACAAATTATGCAACAAAACAGTCATAGGTCCATGTGGAAAAATGTAGAAAAACAACTAAAAGAAGGTTTATTGATCTGAATTAATAATGAAAAATAGATCCAAAAGCTCATGATGCCTTGTGTGATGGGTATCAAAGTATGTTTTTTAGTATTTGCATTACATACATAAGTACTATTTGTTAGCTCTGGGACCACCAACACAAGAAGGATTTTGAACTGTTGGAGCAAGTCCACAGAAGTGCCATAAAGATGATCAGAGGGCTGGAGCACCCCTCCTGTGAAGACAGGCTGAGAGAGTTGGCCTTGATCAGCCTGGAGAAAAAAAGCTCAAGGGACACCTTATTGCAGCTTTTCAATACTTTAAGTGAGCCTACATAAAATATGAAGAGCGACTTTTTAAAAGGCCTTGTAGGGACAGGACAAGGGGAAATGGCTTTAAACTGAAAGAGAGTAGATTTAGATTAACTATTAGGAAGAAATTCTTTGCTATGAGGGTGTTGAGACACTGGAACAGGTTGCCCAGAGAAGTTGTGGCTGCCCCATTCCTGGAAGTGTTCAAGACCAGGCTGGACAGGGCTTTGAGCAACCTGACATAGTGGAAGGTGTCCATGTCTGTGGCAGGGGGGTTTAAACAAGATGATCTTTAATGTCCCTTCCAATTCTAACCATTCTATGATTCTATGAAACCATTCTATGTTGAATTTTAAAAGTATGATTTACAAAGGATAGATATGCTTGTTTTACTAATGAGGAGTAATATTCTGCACCACATAGCCCTCAGTCCTGATATACCAATTATCCACATTGAGAACCTGACATAGCACACTATTTTTCTCCTCCTTCTCATGAAACTATGCTTCCTTTTTATTGAAACAGAAATAGATACAGCTCCTTTCTATAGCAAAAAGAACAATGGAAGAAATAGGGATTGACCACATTATAGTTTCATTATGATGGGAAGTTAAAGAATGACAAAAGTTGAAAAGTGCTCAGAAATACCACAATTAGGACACAAACACTGAAACTTTGAATGTTGCAGTAAAGCAATATTTTTGCACACCTGGTTTATTTTGTTCAAAGAAACTATCTGTCTCTTTTAGAGGAAATTTCCAAACTTTTTTTTACAAAAATTTTAAAATAAAGCCCTTTATTTTTGTTCTGATCTTGCTAATATCTTAGCTAATAAAACACAGAAAATATGTTCCATTTGATTGCAGTCTTCTCCGTGGGCTCTCTGTCTAGTGCTTAGACACCTTATTTCATAAATATAATTTGTGTGATAATTGAGAGAAACTTCAAGGAAAGGAGTTCTCTTTGGTGAAATATTTCCTCTTCTATACCTGTTATTCAGACAGTCCTTGAAACATATTACTAAAAAGAACCAGAGAAACCCGTAAGTGTTATACTTTCTGAAAGCTGCCTTTTCCTTCCATGCCAACATGTTAAGTCAAGATAATTGTTCTTTAGCAGTATTTTCAATTTTTGGTGTGGACAAATTGTTCAGCAAGTCCTTTACTATTATGAGTACTTGAAAAGCATAAAGGTCTGCAAAGTTTGAGGAGACCATATATTAAATAGACAAAAGAAACTATGTGCTGTCAGAACTCTTGTGAAGTGCCCTTTGGTAGAAATTATTGTGCTGGCATTTATTTTATTAAACGTTCAAGGCACTCTCAAATTTATAAGCCAGAAATAAAACATATGTCTTACTAAATAAAGTGGAGTGGTGTATAGTATGCTCTTGGTTACCTTGTTCAGTCAAAGCTGATGTCCAGTCGAGAAGTAATAAAGTTCAGTAGCACTATTCTCTTTGTCTAAGTACTGTGGCAATTTTGACTCTATACCACAGAATTAATCCTCAGCTTTTTAAATAATTTCTTGATTTTTTTTTCTGTCTAAAGCCACTCCTACTGCCATGAAGTCATTGATTGGTCTGCATTTTAGAGAGCCTTATACATACCTCTGGAAGTGCTTTTACAGGATTCTGTGGAAGGCTTACTTGACAAATCACTATCTGACAGGTCATTGGCAGCAAAGTGTAGACTGATAGATATTTAGATATAGCAAGGCATTGAAATATTAAAGGAATGTGTGTGACCCATAATTTGAAGGCTGGCATTTAGAATGAAGTTCACTAATGCCTTTTCCTTTCAATGTACAATTTCAACCTGTGACTGAATTCAGTGTTTATTAAAGCTATCACTCAGTTAAATGGGAAATAAAAAAGACAGCAAGAATAAAGAGGGAGAAAAAGTAGAGATAGAGGATCTCTGAAGAATTAAAGCAATTTAGCAAAACTGCTGATTTCTAAATTCTTAAAAGTTAAGGCTAACTTTTTGATAAAATTATTTAAAACACTTGAGAGAAAAAAAAAAAAAAAATCTCTGCTGTGTATAAGCTGTGTGAAACCTGAGAAAGTTAGACCAAAACAAGTGTAAGAAATTTAAAGGTGCAGAATGATTTGCTTTCTCAGTGAAATGTAAATATTCTTAAAGCCTTTCTCATTATGTGCAGTGAATCAGTAAGTTCACAGCTACGAAAAGAATATATATATGCATATCTATCTACCTATCTATCTGTATATGCACACAGTGCATTTACTCAGACACACAGAAAGAGGCACACAGGTTTTCTACTTCACAGATGGGACTGGGTTTGATAGAGTGGCAGCATCACATTATGTTTTCAGTAGCTGACAGTCACACGATCAAATTTTAACAAAAAGTTCTTGTTAGAACCAACTTTACTAACAAAGGTGTTTTGTGTTTAATTGGCAGAACAAGAATGCTCAGACTGAGAAAAGGAGGAGGAAAAGGAAAAGAGGAAGACTAAGATGAGCTCTTAGTATAATCTGCAGAGAAAATGCAGTGGAATGAAGGATTACATTGCTCCCTGAACCAAAACCCTGTTAGTGAGTGTTGTAGCCTTTTCCAGCCATGATCTTCTGGGAAAGCCAGTCGACTGTAACTTGTAAAAACATGATGTTGTGTCAAGCCAACACAAACTTCTTTCCCACAGTGAAGCACTTTCCCATATAGAAAATGCCTGCACAGAACTGTTATCTGGGAAAAACTTTTTCCTCTTATGTGGTGATGTTGAGAACTGAGTCTCACTGCAGGTAATTCAGAAAGCAGTCTCAAGTCTTGCAAATGCCCTGTGGCTGCACCCTCTGATGGGTATAAGGAGAGGAAGGAAACCCCAGCCACCTCCATCCATATTGCCTGTGAGGAAGCTTTAAAGCCACCAAGCAGATTTATAGCCAAGCAAGAAGGAGAAACACAGCCCAGGTGAAACAGGTGGAAATGGTCTAAAAATATTTTTCTATCAGGCAGAACAGCACAGATCCCATTCTATGCAGGATTTTTCCCCATTTGGTGTTCGCCTGAAGGGGATCACTTCAAATAAGCTATGCAGCAATGTGTTGAGGCCATGGAACATGATTTGCATGCTTGAGTCTCATTTATGATTCATAACTCAGTAAGGACCAGGGACTTTCTTTACCCCATGACTATATGATACAAGAGTTATATGATGTAAGGAGTAACTTAAAGGACCTGAAGCATCTGGAACCCCTGAAAGCAGAATACTTATAACAGTGCATTATGTAGAAAAGAGTAGACATGGGTAAGTTGAAAATTGTGACCCAGAATAACTTGCTTTGGCTGGACTCTGAGACATGTAACTACATCACCCAACTAAGAGACTGTATTTCTGCACTTCTGTGCAGTCTGCCCACATGTAAAATTAACTTCTCTTTCAAAGAACCACAAGTTTTCAGGGAAAGGATGTTGTTGGACACTGAGAAGCTTCTCTTTTTTTGGTGTGGCAAAATAGCTAGTAAAAGGTTTTTTCCTGGATCCATTATCCAGTCTTGGGTTTTAAAAATGGAATTGAATACATATATGTATCTCATCAGGTATTAATTTATGCCCAGAATGAAGCTGAATTGAAGCCAGCTAGTGTGTTACATACTGTCATGGGACATCACATGATCACATATGCATGTTTTCACACTGTCGTGAACCCAGGACACACACACATCCTTTTGTTCATCTTCTGGCCTCTAACTAAACAGAAAGAGAGAAAGGGGACAGCATGAGTGGAATGAGTACTGATATTAAGAAAACAGTGAAGACTGTCTCAATGTGTAAGTATTAAATGCTGTTATTGCTCTTTTAGTACTAAAGTATGTCATACCTTTCCGACAGCCTAACTTGATAGCACTTATTTACAAGCTATCTCACATCTGGAAACTATATAAATTATCTATGAATAAACAAGACTATATAATCATATGTAACGAGATCCTTGGGATTACCACAATATTGTCTTTTCTCAAAATAACCGTGTTTCATTTTAATATTTCTGGCACTACAATTACTAAGATTTACTAGCTAAGCATTCATATCAAGTGTGTCTGTGGTGACAAGATCAGTCTCAAAGGTAGATAATTTTCAAGAGATAAAAAGAGAAATGTTATATAGAAATTACCCCGAGTCATAAATTATACCCATTCTGGAATACAAAGATAGAAGCTGATTGAATAAAGCAAGGCTAGTATGAGTCCAAACTAAAATAATTCCTAGATATTTCTGAAGAGGGAGAAAGGAAGGGAGGATAGATATAATTATTTCTTCATATATGGACATATGTATAAACACATATATATACATATACATATATATACATATACATATACATATCTATACAGAGCAAGAGGGGCATAAAACTGAAAGGTTGGAAAAGGTATAAACACACATACAATGGAAGACTTGCATCATCTCCACAGTTATGGGAACAAATGTTTTCACACAAAAAAGAAAAAAGTGCAGTTACACATCTTGTCTTCTATAGTCATTCTGAAGAGGGATGTGCAAACTTAGAATATATAATGTAATAAGCATGGCATACCTGCCATGGTATTTGGATAGGGCAGCTCTCCTTGTGCCATCAATTCACTAAAGATTTGAAGAGGCAGTTAAAGAACCAATTTTCAATTAAATATGTAGGAATTGTAATTGTTGAGCTATTTGATAATTATAAAAATACAACTTACCTTGATAAAGTCAAACATGTTCATGTAGATATTACAGTCATATATTGGTTCATGTACTTCTTGTGAAGAGCTCATAAATCTTGATTTGCAACACCTTGTTAACTAAAAACTGTAAAAGCCAAAAATATTTGCAATCTCTAAATTTCAAGATGTTGCTGAAATTCACAAAGATTTGTCTTCACCTCTTCAGTTATAAAGCCTTACAGATTAAACTCATGGTGATGAGTACAGATTTTACTTCTAGAAATAGGAAAAATACTAAAATAAAAACTTCATTCATTATGGTGATTCCAGTGACTGCTGAATATTATTTTGGCACTACTGTACTGAAGTTTAAATAAAGATTTTGTTCCGTCTGTTTTTTTTATGTAGTCTTGAATATCAGATTCCCAAGGTCTAGAAGCGTCACAGTATTTTGTATGTACCATGCTGTGTCACCTCTTCTCTCCATTCTGAAAGGTATCTTACAAATGGACAGTGTTAAATAACTACAAAAAATTTCATACCATAACAAAACTCTTGTTGTTTGACTTGATTGGTGTGTTACTGGCATGTTCCAAGACACCTGTTACAAACATTGTAGGCAATAAATATGTTTATCTTTTCTCTTCAATGTTGCGAAAGTATCTATGTCCAAAAGTCTGAGCTCCCTCTGGGCAAGTTATTCTGAAGTTCCCAAAGAATCACAAATTGCAGCTGTAGTATCCTTAGAATTTATTCTGTTTCAGAAAAGGTGAAATAAGGCTGTAGTTACTGTTATTTTAATGAAACTATTTGTTATGATCCTAGTCTATTTCCAGCCTTTGTAACAGATCTAGTAGCAATGCAATATAATTATGTCAGAAATAGCTAACATCACAATCAAATTCTGTATGCATTTTTGATTTATACACTACTTGAGTCACATAAGGTCTATGAAAGAAACAACATTTTTCCTTCTGAGTGTCATTCTCCTTTCGATGTGATTGTAATCAATGTGCCACATCAAATCTAGTACAACTACAAAGTCAGGTAAATTTGGAAGTTCATTTCCCTTCCTGGCTGCTATTGCAAGATGTAAAGCAAAACCAAAAGGAGACGGCTGGGAGAAAGGATGGATTTTTGAGTGACATGAAGTGTCTATAGGCTGCTGTAACATGCATTTCTTTTACAGTGTACATTATTGGCTGTTGCTGAAGAAATGTGTACAACAGCTTGATTTTCGTAACCGACTTTGTTAACAAGGGTGTTCTTTTTCCTGTTTCCAAGCTCAATTGTCTTTAAAAACTCTAAAACATGAAAATCTTTTGAGCATTGAAGAGATCCCATATTTACAGAACTTTACAGGTTTTTTTTTTAAAGCTCTGGTGTGACACATATAATCAATATTCCATCTCTAGAAATGACACAGGTTTTATTTCTGGTATTGAACAAGGCAATTTTTTTACACAGGTAATATTTCAGCTATCTATAAATAAAATGAGAAAAACAATTTTCCATTTAGTCTTGGTTTTTTTCTTTGAAGATTTATCTGTTGATCATCTGTTTATCTATACATTCATCAGCAATAAACCATCCAAGCAATGTAAATCATTTGGGCTTTTTTCCCAAATATGTCTTTTTTCAAACTGGTTTCCACTCGCTTGATTGATATCACCAAGATATCCAGTTACTTGAATGGGAACCCTGACCTCCTGTGTATGAACCCTTTCTGTTGTACACCTGTAGAAAAAAAATGCATATAATATTTCATTTGAAGAAATGCAATTGGTTTTGTTTGACAGTGACTATTCTAGGTTCTTTTTTTGAGCAGAGATTTATGGCTATGTTTCTGTAGTCCATTTTTTTCTGAAGTTCAATGACCAGTACCAACAGCCATTAAAAAAACAAAACAAAACAAAAAAAAACAAACCAAAAAACACCAAACATACAACAAAAAAACCCCAAACTTAAATCTCTCTTCTGTTTTTCTTGTCATTAAACATGTTCAGTCTGAGTTCTACAAGCTTTATCTGCCATCCAGTGTGCATGGTAATGAACCCAGATTCATTTTTTAGTTGTATTTAGACCTATCAGTGCTACCTCTCTGCTAGACTACAGCTGGTAAATTGTTTCTACTGCAAAAAAGAAAGTCATGACAAGAAGTTTTAATTTTTCCAAGTACTTGTTGAAATTTTACCAACCTTTGCCATCTCCCAAGGTATTGAATTCTATATTCTAATTATTTTTCATATTATAACTCCAACTCCAGTAGGAGCAAGAAATATTGGATTATTTTAACCTCATCCCAGGGGTATCAATTAATTCCCTTCTTCTTAAGAGGAAAGAACCTTGACTGTGACCCTCAAAACTACGCTCTGACCTTCAGAAGTCCAAAAGCACAGCAAGTTGAGACAGTAGGCTTTTTCTCCAGCAACAGCAGCAGCTGTGGGAGCTCTGACAGTTCTGAAGATTGGTTCTTTCTAGGTTGCCATGGTGAAGCTTCTCATTTATAAGCCATTAATGTTATGCTTTTTTTCCTCAAAGTCAAAATTAATTGTTTAGTGAATGCCTTCCACAGGAGGTGGGTTAATAAAATAAGTCAGTTTACAAATCCTGCAAAATAAATTAGTAATCCACCCTTCCAGAATCTCTTCTTTTGAAATTCTTGCTTTTAAAATTCCTTGTTAAAATTCTTCACAAGAGCTCAGTTGTCCATGCATTGTCATTTTAGCTAAAATACTTGTATTTAAAGCCTCCTCAATGACATCTCATTTCTCATTGTAAAGCATGCATCGTCCAGCCTGTCTTGCGACAACTGTATAATTAATATGTGTTGACCAAAGAAACTCTTCTGGTGATGTATAGATCACTTACTGAAGTTGCACTCTCTAATTTCAAAGCATCACCTTTGCATCATAAAACATATTTACTATGAAAAACTAGCTTTTACATCCCACTTTTCTCAGTTCTATTCCTTATATATCCTTTGTGCTTTTCTTCAATTTATGCCTGTAATAATTACTTTACTTCTATTCACTGAAGGATCCTCTACTGCCATCAGTACACTGACTGCCACACTAACAAATTTCGAACATACACTACCGTTGTTTGAAAAACTGAAAATAAAGAACTTCACACTTTTCTTCTTGCATTAAAAGAAAATTAGTCTTTCTTTCTAAACAGTGCATTTAATAAATATCACAAAGGCTACCACATCTTAAAGGCTGTATTAAAATGCACAAGAAAAGGGCAAGTGCACTGATTAGTACCATTAGTATCATAGCAATATGTTCTTTTATATTTTGAGGCTATTAAGGATTATGAATTATTCTAAAAGCAGAATTCAATGCACTTTGTTTCTGTTCCTGAAACCAAAACACCTTGACATTTTGATTTATATCTGATTGAAAATAAGATATGCACCACTACAACTTGATTTCGAATGATGCAGAAAGGATTCTTCCCCAGGTATTAATTCTTCAGAAATCCAACATTCAGCTTTTCAGGAGCAGTTAGTTGTTAAAAACACTGACATGGCATAGGATTAAGTAACTGGTGACTTATGGTTCTGAAGGCTAATCAGTGTGATCTGTAATATGAGGGAGTATTAAGTCAGAACATTTTTCCTGATATCATCTGAAGGGTTCATCTGGAATGATACTGCTGAAGACAGAAAGCAAAAGCAATGGCATAAAGTGCGTCATGTGGAAAAGAGACATTACAAAAAAAAAAAAAAAAAAAGAAAAAAAGAAAAAAGAACCTACGTGCAAAATCAATTGTACATAAAGAAAAAGGAAGAAAGAGGAATATCATCAGCAAATTGGCCTGGCAATTGAAATGAAGTAGCAATACATGAAAAAAGATGGGCAGGGAATAACCAAACAGCCATCTGAGGAATCAGAGATGGGTCACAGCTGCTGCAAATGAGTGAAGCCTTCAGCCTTCAAAAGCGTATTATTCTGAATAGAATGTTTAACTTGCCTGCCCAATGAAAAAACATATGGAACACAACACAGCTGCTGATGCTGGGAAACAAGACGACAGTCACCTGAAAGACACATGGGAGAAAAGCAAGGCCAAGCTTGTGGACAACTAATCTCTTTTCATTATTTAATTTTACATGTTTAGCATACTAAAAACCACAAGTCTCCAAAGCAAATTAATTCAGGTGTTAATAATATGTTTTTAAGATATGAATTACTGAGAGAAAAGTAGAGTGGACAAACTTTGCAGAATGTAAATTATGAAATCACAATTTCTACCTAAATCCCATTGAAATTAACTTCAATTTTAAGCAGTTTCCTCTGACAGAATTCACAGGTTAGTGTGATATTGACTTTATGCCTTCCATAACACAAAACCTCAAGGAAACAACCCTGAATTCTCTGTAAATATCTACTTACTTTGCCTTCAAGAATCTCTTCTGTATCTCTCTTTCACATCTGCATTATTATGACTTACTGTTGAAGGCACACATTGCAGTTTTAACACAATTACTTCTTTTTGTGGATTGCTTTGTCTGGAGTTCAGCAGTTACAGTAGAGACTCCAATCAGACAATTCAGAATCTCCTTACCCCTTTTCAAGAGTGCTTCAGAACTGGAATCATCAGTCCACCTTCTCATACCTTCTGCTGCTCTTTTCTTCCTCTGTAGTCTTCATTTTCCTGAACTTTCTGGCTGTGACATGGATCATTGTTCTTTGTCTTCTCTCATGTTTGTTTCCATAAATACTGAAGGCATCTACAAAGTAGTCCGAGAAAATCCCTTCCTTGAAGAAAAATGCAGAGCAATAGGAAGGTTCAGACAGAGTTTGTGAAAATGAGGTGTAGGGGCTTACACTCATGAACCCAAACACCCTAGGGCAATATGATAGAAAGTATCCATGGAACAGAAAAGCTCTCCACAGGTACCAACTTCTCCCTGTAGCTGTGATGGCAAAACCGTGTTTTAGAGATTCTGAAGAGGATGAAGCTTCAGCTTTGTGAGCATCTACTGGGACCTCTTCCATGGCATGAGCAACAGAGCTGAAGAACACATCCAAACATTTGTTTAAAATAGTGGACAATGAAGACTGACTGAACTGTTCATTTCTCATAATAGACATAAATAAAGCGGAATGAGTGTCTCTTGCAGCAAATTTTTTTTCATCCTTTGAAATACTGAGCAATATCCAATTCCCTGACAATGCCATCAAAATTTATGAATGAAATAGTCTGAGTCAGATTATGTCTCATGGGATCTTTGCACACTACTGAGCTTCTAATACCCATTCTTAACCTGTTACACTAATAAGAGTTAGAAAAGTATTATTCCCTCAGATGAAAGCTCTGATTCTCAAGTGTAATGGGGCAACAAGTATGTAATTTGTAAATCAATTTGATGATTGCATAATGCACCTTACATTGTGAATATTATTTAAAAAGCATCAATGCTTAATTAAAATCCATTAGAATTCGTGTATCCATTAAGCATTTTCATTACTTACACAGTTTTATACTTTCTGTATTGATGTTTAGTGTTAAATCACAAGAGTATTACAATAAAATGGAGTTTACTCTTTCACAATTATATCAAGCATGTTGTTCTAGACTGTCATATTATTCCATTCATGTTCACTGTAATTTATTATGAGTCTTGATTTTTATGCATTACTGTGGTCTTCTTATAAATAACACAAAAATAAGGGCAACTAGAAACAGTAGTGAATGAATGCTTTAAAGTATTACAGCCTTGATTTTTATGTAAAATGCTCCAATCAGAAAACCTCATGGAAGCTAAGAGTAATGTCTTCTTTCACATGACCCTTGAAAAACCAAAGAATTTTTTTTTTTCCCCTATGACATGGATTTGTGTCCTGAAGCAACCAATGCCATTAATCCAATAGAATTTGCAGTATTTCAATGTCTTGGGCAATCAGAGTGGAACACTTTGCTGTGTGCATTCTGTCTCCCTTGCATACCAATGGATATACCCAGGAACATCGTGGATTCATGCAAGCACATTCACATGTTCACACTAATTCTTGAAAACTAAAGTCATAATAATTGTTCCGTTATTAATAATAGACTTGATTAATGGAAGTCCAGACAGTCAGCTTTATCCTAAAAATCCTTTAAAGTTGAGGATTTTTTAAAATTATTTTATATTCCATAAATCTTTCATAATGCACAACTGAAGTTCATATTTTTGTTTTGCATCCATACGAAAAGAATACATAAATACTTCATAAAATAAAGCACAATAGTGGTAATTATAATGAAATGTCTCCCTGATTATGTTTATTTTGCCATGAAAACATGTTCTTTTTAAATCAAAATTAAAACTAAAGAAATGTTCTCCAAGAATGAATTTTCTCCCTAGGGTAGACTAGGAAAGCAGAGATGCTACCCTTTTTGCATGGTTACAACATGAATAAAGACTATGCTGCAGGGAATAGGTAGGAGATGTAATTCTGATATATTAGTCTGTAAGAGCATCAGCACAAGGCCATGACTGCAATTCTCTTTGAATGTCTGGCTAAGCACTCTTTTTCATATATTATTAATGTTCATGGGAAGTGAAGGTCCATGCTTAGCACTCGTTGTGCCTTTCTATCCTGCAGCATGTGATACACACTTTAGTGGCATTCATATGAATAACAATGAGGGTATTTAAGTTTTCCTGATTTTTATTTTCGCAGTATAATAATTTTTCATAAATAAAATAATAATAAATAACCTATATTCCCTTGAAACATTTCTATCCACCTCTATTGCATGTGAGAACCAGTTTCCCAACTGATTGGTTTTTATAAATGATATATGAATGCTATATAAAAATTATACTATGTTCACTATCACTAAATGCTTTTTTTGAAGTTTGGAACCATCTTAGAAAAAGGTATCAATCAGACTTTATCAATCAATCAAATTTTTACTAATAACATTAGTCATAGAATCACAGAATCATAGAATAG
>NW_009930732.1:0-26129 GCF_000696875.1 Nestor notabilis
TTGTACTATATATATATATATATAAAAATATCTACTAACTTTGTATGATTATGTTCATCTCTTGCAGCTGAGGATTCACTTGAGTTATCACATAAGCAAAATTATTATTTGCTTAAGCAAAATTAATTGTTGCTGACAAAGTGGAACTCCAAACATCACAACCTGTAAAGCCACAAATGGGCCTTTTGTTGGAAGTCACCTTTATGGTAATAGGTAATGCTGAGGTGTATGTAATTGACAGTTGCAGTTCATACGTATGCAGTTGACAAACAAGGTCTTCAGACATTCTTCTCCCATTATGGGAAAATAAGAGCCTTCATGAAGATCTTAGGATTTTTTTTCCAAATATAGGGTCTTTTCTTTCACTGTCACAGTGCCCAGGAAGCCTGCATCTCCTTTTCTCCTGTATTTAGTTCTTCTATGGCACACTAAAGCTGGTGGGTACAACCATTTGTAATGAGCCATGCAATACTGATTTTTCAGTTTGCCTTCCAGAGGGAGGAATTCCAGTGTTTGGAAGACTGTTCCCCTAGAATTATCACCAGCTATATCATACAGAACAATCTGACCAACTTGTCAATGCTGGGCACAATGCCACTGCAACAGATGGGCATGGATGCTGTGAGCCAAAAAATCATGTACATGTATCAAATGTGAGAAATGAGGGCAAGACTCCAAAGACAAAAATATAGAAGTGTCAGTCTTGATCTGATACAGCTTTCATTCAAAGATGGTTCATCACTAGGATCTTGGCAGAGTAACTAAAATAAGAGATGCTCAAAATGTGTAATAAGAAATGTGGCCCACTTAACCAGGTAGAAACATGTCAGTAATCAGCAAAGTAGTCTACCGTTTCTCATCTTTTTGCAGTGCATACCAAGGAATGGGCTAAACCAAGAACAATAAATTAACAGACATAAACTCTGCTCATCTGTATTTCATCTTTACAATATTATACGTAGAGTCACACACCTCTAAGAGCTGGACAGAATGCAATGCACAGAGGACTGGAGCTGAATCCCATCCTATGTTAAAGTAATTTTGGACATCTGGCAGTTTCTTAATGTTTTGTGGAAGTGAGATTTGTGGAGATGTTAGCCTCAGGATGAGGTTTGCACCTAAGCTCACAGCTTCTCAAGTAATATTATTTCCAGTCTTTGCGCTGTTCTTTTTCTAGCCAGCACTTTACAGAATTAAACAATGCAAACGTTTCCAGTCTTGCATGCTGAAGAATGAACAATGCTTACGCATGCTTTTCCTCCTGGTTAGTGTCCACTTAGACACTCTCCCAAAGAGCAACAATTTTCCATCAGCTGCTGTGTATGGTTGTCAAGGTCCTGCAATATCACAGCCTTTATATACATTATTACATTTCTTCTTATGTAATATCTTTTTTACAAATGATGATTATAATAATAGAAAGGAATAGAAAACTGTAAAGAAATTAACCTGTGCAGATGGATGTGAAAAATTAGGATATATTATTAATTTCAAAAGAAAGAAAGTGAAGGTGAAAACGCAGTTAAGTCCACCTCCAGATCTCTCAAAATACTACTACTGGCCTATCCAAACTTTTATTTCTTTCCAAGACACAAAATGTAGCAATTCAATTTTGTTTGTTTTTTAGAAATGTTTTCCTTATCAAAATACAAGATAATTGTACAGTTCTTATGACTGAAGGGAGGAAATCTTTCAATATGCAAGTTCTAGTGCACAAGTCTACAAATTTTCCAGTTTTTATATTTATTCCAATTTACAATGCACCTGTAATTAGACCCATAGTGACACTGAGCTTGTTTCAATCTCCACTAAAGTCAGTAGAACACCATACAGGAACATAGGTGTCCTGTCCACACACATCTTCCTGAAATGTTGAGGTCAGAAGGTAAAATGACCAGGTCAGATCTATGAAATAGCTATCATAAAAAAATGGCCTCTGTAAAGTTCATGGGCGATCTGAAGTTCAGGAGGTTAATGAAGCACAGTGCACAAAATCCCTATGCCTCATTCAGAGCATGATTTAGGGAAATCTATAGTCAAAGGGCGTGGTAGAGGAAAAGTCACAGTGTCCGTGGATGCTGACACTGTCAGAGAGTTAGGATATATAGATTTGTCCTGAAACACTCAGATCCCTGCAAACTTTCTAAGTAGCTTTGTGAATCCCATTTCTATTGAATAATTTCTATGACGTTTTTTTCTAAACGTGTATTTCAATTCATATACATTTATTATTTAAAATTCTTATTATTTTGAAATTAATTGTCTTATTTAAAATCTAACTGACATTGCATATTCAGAATTAGTCTTACTGGACATGTAAAACTGTTTCTGTTTGGAAGTACTAAAACTGTTGTAAGTAAGTTTCTGTTTTATTGCCAGCAGAAAAAAAAAAAAGCAGTTTTCCACTTCTGTCAAGCACTCATGCTATGATTACCTTTCTGCAAATATAACTACATAACCCAACTGCAGTCACTCAACAAGTACTGTGAAAAAGATCAGCATGAAAGGTTAAGTTCCAAGTAGCTTAAAAGTTATTCAAAGTACTTAAAAAGTTACTTGGAACTTAACCTTTAATTCTTACTTCTTGAAGTAAGAAATTATTTTCAATATTTCCTCACAAAGTTACTGAAATTTTGACATAGGCTTTCTTCAGTACTTGACAAATACTAGCAGAAAAATCAGGAATTATTAAGTCTTGCTAAATTTTGCTAGAATTGCTAAAGATAATTTCTCTGCAGTAAAATATTATCAAAACTTACCTCCTGAAACTTCCAAAAAACACTTGTAATGTTACACCAAGTTGTTGCTCTTTTCCTTTTAATGTAACTCTGAGTAGCCTATACAAGATTATTATTTACATATAAATGTTTCAGATCACATTTTGTCATTGGTTTTGGTTAGTTTTGGTTTTGCATAAAGATAAAACTTTTACTCATACAAACCTTATAGCAGCCTTCCAGTATCTGAAGGGGGCCTACAAGGATGCTGGGGAGGGACTCTTCATTAGGGACTGTAGTGGTAGGACAAGGGGTAATGGCTTCAAACTTAAACAGGGGAAGTTTAGGTTAGATATAAGGAAGAAGTTCTTCACAGTGAAGGTGATGAGGCACTGGAATAGGTTGCCCAAGGAAGTTGTGAACGCTCCAACCCTGGCAGTGTTCAAGGCCAGGCTGGACAGAGCCTTGGGGGACATTGTTTGGTGTGTGGTGTCCCTGCTCATGGCAGGTGGGTTGGAACTAGATGATCTTAAGGTCCTTTCCAACCCTAACTATTCTATGATTCTATGATTCTATGTTAAGACAGAAGGACCTCATTTCTTTCATATATGCATGTTTATAGAATTACTCACACATAGACTTTAAAAGTTGTTTTCCACAGTACATATAAATAGCAAGTTTGCACTCTCTTCCTTCACTGTCGTCTTTGTTCTCTCTATATTGTTTTTCCCTCTCTACAGTTCTCCATTATATTTGTGTTTCTTTCTTCTGTATTTTTTGTTTTCAGTTTTCCTGCTTCACCTGAATTAGACAGGGGCACGGTAATTTATAAGTTAAAAATTAAGTTTAAAAGTACTCCTAATCAAGTATGTTTAACATTAGGCCAAATCTACATGCAGTTTTGATAGACTATCAACTGGAATGGATGTATTTAATAAAGCAGATAATTCGCTTATCTTCATGTTAAATTTCAGTGAATAATTTCAAAAATGGGAAGCAGTAGATGAAACTAAAAAAAAGATGCAATTTTGTTGCACTGTAATTCCCATATATGGTGCCTGTTAGTGAAAATCCAAGCTAATACGGAGATAATATTTCATGAGGGATGATATTCAGACATGATTCTTACCCAGGCAAGGTTTTTGCAATTGAATTAATGATGGGACTATCAAATTACTTTATATAGGATCTGTCATTTGCAAGCTGTTTAAAGTATAGTTAAATCTAGCATTGTGGCAAGAGACTATATACTGTAGGTCTCTACATCTTTAACGAAGAAGGATTTATTTTTTTGTTGAAAAGAAATTCAAAAGGGGGCAGTGTGCTTTAATTAAATAAAACACAATAGAGATTTTTTTTCGTGGTCTCTGCAGTAAAACACACAGTGATAAAGCCATGTGTGCATGTTTTGTTTCCCCCTCCAGATTCCAGTGCTAGCAAAAGATTTTGCCCTTGATCATGCGGTTTTAGACATGAAAGGCTTCAAATCCAACCAAGCTCAAGATGAACACAGAATGCTAATTTGGGTTCACATGAGGAGCTGGACAAGCAGTCTTTTATTTTAAATTATTAGAAATTCACTCTTACTGAAGTCCTTTTCCTATTATATGTTTCTGAAGTACACAAAACTGATTCACTGATCCCTTATGAAAAAATAAATAATTTCTACAAAATACGTATTTGGTACTAGCATGCTTCCCTATATTTGAAGAAGCTTAAAATGTTATCTAACTAAGAAGATATATTATTTTTTTATATACTTTATACTCTTTTATCATATTGTAATTATACATTGTAAATGGAAGTAGTTTTACACACAACAATGTATACTGAAAATATATAAAAGGCTTAAAACCAAAATACAAAAAACCTCACCAAAACAGGACATGTCCTGAAAATACATCAGCTTGGAAAAAGTTATTTTGGAGAAAACTGATGAAAAGAACAAAGGAGGCATTCACTGAATTAATAATTTTCTAAGAAACTTTATATGGAAACTGTGAGAAACCCAAAAAATACGTATTAAGTTTATAATATATGAAGATACCATGGGAAATAAAAGGCATGTTTTATTGTGATGAGTTTGGTATGTCATTTGGTGATGCATCCCTCTCTTTCTCTCTCTCTCTCAGTCCATAAGACTGTCAAGTAAATCTCTCTAAGTAGAAAGATTTGAAGTTCAGTATCTGGAATGCACTACAAGCAATTACTTCATATCTCACTGGAACATAGAGACTTTGTCCCTTTTTAAGAATGTAATGGTTCAAAACTACTAAGTTTGTAAGACACAAAAAAATAACTTACCATCGACTCTTCATGAACATTGTTAATTATTGTCACTGAACGATTATAATTAAATTTGGGGCAAGGAAAAGGGAGAGAACAAGGCGGGAAGAACTAGTAGATTTATTACTACTGCTAGATACCACATCTAACTAGAGACTGGCTGATATCTCTGTCACCTGGGAAACAATTACCTCAGCCTTTTAGACTGCTGACCTCTAAATCTGACTAGATCAGTCTACTTCTGAAACCATCTATTTTAGTTGTAAACTGGTTGGAAGTGTGTCTCTTCAATATAACTGCAATTGCTCTTGCTGCCAAAATTGTTGTTTTTCTTGGAACCAAAATTATTTGCTAGCAGAAACATTCTGTAACTCTAAGGTGTAGATGGGAATGAATGGATGAATAGAAATCCAGTCCAATGAAAATGACAAATAATGAAAGCAACAACTGGTTCCTTGTTCTTCCTGAATTCATTTTCTTGCAGTTCACAAAGTTTAGTGTTCTTGCAGTATTTTGATTTTTTTTATCTTTTCTGGAAACCAGATTAATAGGAATGTACTATTCTGGAATTACCACCTCAACCTCATAGTAAAGATAAACTATCATCTCCAAGTACTCATGCAACCAGTATAGGTAGAATCAGTACCAGAAACAAAAAAAAAACACCTTACTGTCCCAGCTACATTTTTTTCTTGCAACATTCTGAAACTAGTGGAAAAATTTTTATGATGATGAAATCTGAAGAATGGAATACTATAATGTCTTTCATTTCAGATTACAAGCCTTTTTACTTTTTCATCTACTACCCTCTATAAACTATTAAATGCCCTCCAATGTTGATCGACCCTTGTGCACATCTTTAGAAGCTATATAGTAAAGAACAAAAAAATGATCATTCAAATTTGACAACAGGAATAGAAAAACAAGGGTAATATTCATGTAATGTATGAATCCAGCCAAAAAGAAAACTGGTCCCCATAAGGTTTTTGAACAAAGGCTTTTGTTCTCTCTAGCACTTCATGAAAGATTGTGAGCCAGGCTGTGGGTAAACCACATGAAAACCAAATCACTTTTCTTGAAAAGTGTCTTGAAAATACTATAAAGCTATACTAAAAGGAGATGAGATCAATTAAATGGATACTGTCTTAGAGATCCTAGACTCCATCTCCCTCTAAATAAAAAATGAGAACACACTAAACACATATGTATATTACATATATACACACATATATTAAGATCAAGAGAAGACTGAATCTCTGTGCCTGTAGTATCAAGCAGATATATTTTGTGTTGATGACCTGCAGTTCAGGCAAATATAGCTGACTTAGAACAGAGCTGGAAATGTGTTAGCAATTACAGCAGTAAATGTTACTGTAACTACTCAATGACATGGAGTCACAAATGGTAAGCCAGTAGTGCAATGTTGTACCCTTAAAATACTAAAAAGCAATAATCTAGCACCAAATATTAGCTAATGCAAACGTGTATTCAGACACCATGCTGGATTCTCTATCTAGCTGAGTCATGTAATAGCATTTCACTAAAAAATTTCCTATATTGAAAAAACTTTAAACCTTCACATAACACTTTAACTTTTGGCTAGACAAAATTAGAAAACAAAAAAAAATAGCATTGCAGACCTAAGATAAATTTTCGTTTGGTATTTATTTATTTATACTTACTATGTTAATTTTAAACATTCTTATAATATCTGGTGAAAGTCTTTAAGTATTTTCATGATTATATTATTTGTATATCAAACATTAATATTTAGTGGATATACTGTCTAATTAGATAGATTTCTGACTATGAATGACAACATTTTAAGAGCAATATCTTAACTAAATTACGAATAATTTTTTTATATTTTCAAAATTAAATAATTTCTTTTCACCTGATCCAAAAAGAATGGATTATTCCTCCACTCACTTAGCCCCCCATCAACCCATCAGAAGTAATACAATTGGATACAATCACCTAACTGAGGGATTACTGCATAGCACGATGGTCCCTAAGCAATTTTTATACTAATCAAGTCCAATGTATCATTCATCTTCTTGCTGTTGTTATTCATCCACGTTTGGCTAATCACTATAGATAAGCTTCATTCAGCTGTATGTCATGAAAGCACCTGGAAATGGAAAATTTGCTGACATTTTCACTACCAATCAAGAGTCTATCACTTCAGCACCAATACTACCACTTGCTGAGGAATCTTACCACACTGCCTCATGGACAAAAATACACTTATTAGATTCTTACTTACTACAGAAACACCCAAGGCACAGATTCCAGACTTAACAGTAGTACTTATGTTTATATGTGTGTTCATTTCTTATGTATCAACAGCAAAATTAGCAGCATGATCTAGAACAAAATCTGCAATCACCAGGTCAGAGGTGACATTGTTAAGAGTTTTAGCTGTTGCCATTTTATTGCTATATGTGCTATCCATTGCCCACAGTCCTATATGGTGAGACATTTTAAAACAGAAACCAAAAAGATTATTTATGTTCCAGACAATTTACGCACTTACTACATGAGAACATGTGTGGAAATGCAGTTTCGTAAGAAAATAGTGAGACAACATAGATGCAACAATAAGTCCTCCATAGGCATTCTGGCAAAATATAATTTTATGATAAATTTAAAGATACTGATTTTTGTTGAGAATGTAGGGATATTGAATTGCTTTACAGAGGATTGCGGAGAATAACATAGTAAAAAGCATGAACATAATTATTTTTAAATCTTAAAAGTGGCTGGTCAAGATTTGTCTGATTGAAGACCAATATCAAATGTCAGTAAATTCATGAGAAATTACAAACATAGTAGTGGTAATATACAGTTTGAAAATATAAACAATCATCTGATGTTCATAGCATCATAGAATCATAGAATGGTTTGGGTTGAAAGGGACCTTAAATATCATGTAGCTCCAACCCTCCCCTGTCATGTGCAAGGACACTTTCCACTGGACCTGATTGCTCAAAGCCATGTCCAGCCTGGCCCTGAACACTGCCACGGATGGGGCATCCACAGCTTCTCTGGGCAACCTGTTTCAGTGCCCCACCACCCTCACAGTAAAGAATTACTTCCTTATATCCAACCTAAATCTAATCTCTTTCAGCTTGAAGCCATTCCCTCTTGTCCTTTCACTACATTCTCTTGTAAAAAGTCCCTCTCCAGATTTTTCTTGGGCACCCATTAGGTACTGAAAGACTGTTATAAGGTCTCCACTAACCCTTCTTTCTCCAGGCTGAACAAGTCCAGCTCTCTAAGCCTTTTTTCATAGGAGTAGTGCTCCAGCCCTCTGGTAATCTTCTTCCTCCTCTGGGCTCACTCAAACAGGGGTTCCCCAGAGCTGGATGCAGTATTCCAGGTAGGAGGGTCTCATGATAGTGGAACAGCAGGGGAAGATGACCTTCTTCAACCTGCTGGCCATGCTCATTTTTATGCAGCCCAGCATACAGTTGACCATCTTGGCTGTGAGCACACACTGCTGGCTCATGTTGAGCTTTTTGTCAACTAACACCCCCAGGTCTTTCTCCTCAAGGCTGCTCTCAACCCATTCTTATCTTGGCTGTATTTGTGCTTGGGATTGCCCTGACACAGGTGTAGGACCTTGCACTTGGCTTTGTTGAACTTCATGAGGTCGGCACTGGCCCACATCTCAGGTATGTCCAGGTCCCTCTGGATGGCATCCCTTCCCTCCAGCTTATCAACTGAACCACACAGATTGGTGTCATCAGCAAACTTGCTGAGGGTGCATCAATCCCACTGTCCATGTCACCAACAAAGATGTTGAACAGTGCTGGTCCCAATACCAATCCCTGAGGAACACAATTCATCACTGATTCATACTTAACCATCAAACCATTGACCACAATTCTTTAAGTACAACCATCCAGCCATTTCCTTTTCCAGCAAGTGGTCCATCCATCAAGTCCATCCCTCTCCAGATCAGAGCCAAAGATGTCAAGGATGTTGAACGTAATTATGAAATTAATATTTGTTGTGTGATGGAAATAGAAGAAGTACTCACAGGTACACTCTGGGTGGACCTTAGCTGATGACATTTCTCAGAACCAGAAGAAAATGATACTGGAGCAGTGCGTATACACAAATTCAACCAACAGAAAGGAACCTGAGAATTGTGAATGTACAGGAAATACTCTACCATAGAAATCTGCTGGACATAAACATCTTTTTCACAACATTATCTATAACCATGACAAAATTGAACTTAATAATAGGGCTGGAAATCACGGCCATCATGGTGACATTGTTTGTGTCCATTATAAAAGGTAGAGGAACTCCACTGTGGTAGGAGTTAGCAGGTGGTAGTTGATGAAGATTCCTAAGAGGTAGGTCAGCATTTCATTTGGTTGAAGGAGACAAGTTAGGGTTTGTTTTCAAGATATATCGTATAATTGCTTTTCGATTAAGACTTTGCAGATGAGAATAGTGTTATAAGGAATATATACAATATAAGGAAGCAATCCTGGAATCCAGATCAGACCTCATGTTTGATGCTGTTCCATTATTCCCCTTCCTCTCTGGGCTGCAGCTCACAGGAAGTCAAACTCCTGGGATGAAGAGGCACAGACAACAACCCTTATCACAAAGAAAGGCAGGTTCTTGCTCCAGCCACCCTTACTGTTACTGAAAATGAAACAGAAGTTGGACTTTGTGGCACTGTCACAAACCTGTAGGAGGTGATAAAGACTATTCAAAGAGTAGGATACCAATAAAAAAGGAAAGATGAAAACCAGACTAAAGATGAAATGAAGATAAGTCCTGCTTGCAAAAAGAAAATTATCTATCTTTGTCAAGATAAGACAATAAATCAGTCAATATGAACTGTTGCAGAGTTTTGGACTGGAGAAGGTATTTAGGGAATTAAGTGAGAGTAATTTCAATTACACTGAAGATACAGAATTGGATTGGGAAAAGCATAGAATATGATTAGAGATTAATACAGAACAGCAGTTGCAAATATTCTCAGTGCACTGATAAAAGAAAGTCAAATTTTGTAGAACAAAGTAAAGTCAAGCAGACTTCTTCCTATGAAAAAAACCTGAACCATTTTGCTGAACAGTTAACTGGTTTTGCTGAACAGTAATGTACTGTGCAGTACTGTATTGTAAAATGCCATCAGGAAAGATAGAGAAGATTAGAATGGGTGTATTTGAACTAGTGGGAGAGAGAAAGGAGATAAGATAGGATACTGTGGGGGGGAAAAAGTGGAAGCAGAAAGAATGAAAGCATTTGAAGAATAGTGTTATGGCAGCTCAGTATGTCCATGTAGGGTCCAGTTAACCTGTATAAGATTTATTTACCTAGGATGAATATAGATCTGAGGAACAGGAGATCAAGTGCAAGGTGAAGAAAGGCAGCATAGTTGTGACAATTGCAGGCATTTGCTTCTTTCTGAGAGCACAAGCCTAGCACTGCAGGTGGTGATGATGGGACTGACCTGCAGAAAGAAGAAAAAACATTAAGTGCAGAAAAGCCTTGCTGATACCCTTAAAAAAAACCAAAACCAAAACAAGAAGAGAAAGCATAGTGTAGGAAGCTGAGAGAGTGAAAGAAAGCACAGAAACGTAGAAGACAAGAGGTTGACAAAGGATAATACTGAAGATGATATGACTGGGTCACAAAATGCTGGAAAAAGAACTAGAAAAGCTGGGCTTGATGATGACTGAATGGAGTGAACAGCCCATGTGGGTACCAGCGAAGCTGAATGAGTAAGGAACAACTGAGGATGGGTAAGAAAAAGCTCAGCTAAGGTATCAGACAAATAATCAAATCCAACTGAGTTACTGATACTAACTGTAGCTAAATCCTTCTGTAACTATCTGTGAACCTCAGTCCTTCAAATCTGCACTAGTAATATATATTTAACAGTACATTTCTGGTTATTTGAAGCTTACATAGAGAATTCATGGCCTCTTTCTTAGCAAGCTGGTTTCTTCCTAGAAAACATATATGAGAGAAGATAAAAGCAATTTAAAGGATAACTTTTTTCCTGGAGCCAATGCTGGCAATTTTGTTTGGATTTACACGTCACTGTGTGGTGAGAGAAAAACAGATTAAATGGAAAAAGATATAAACAAAATCATTTTGAAAGAGTACTCAAGGATTTACGGTACTGAACTTGCCTAGAAGTGATTGGCAGCACATTAAATAGAGCTTTGTGTCAGCTGCAGAGTGGACTCTGCAAAGACAGGATGTCAAGTTACGAACTGCAGACTTTGAGACTCCAACTTAACTCCTTGTTACATTTTGTGATATTAGCTAGGAGAAAGTTTATATCTACAGTGCTGGAGAAATTAAACACACACACATTGTCATGTTAGCCAAGCAAAATTTTAACTAAAATAAAATATTAGTGAAACAAAACTAAAAAGAGAAACAAAACAATCCTGGCATTTTATAAGTAGGTTATTTCAACAAGAACTAGATGGGTTGCAGAGGCCCTACACTAAGCTGTAACTCTGCCTTTGAAATAAAACTATTAGCTCTCCCTGAAGGTTAGGGCCTCTTTGGTTTGACAAACTTCGCTTAATTGGTTTCTAAAGATTATTTAACAATCTGTGCTCCAGCCTTTTTTATCCATTAGTGTTTATGACACCATACTCACAGTACAATATCATCAGCACAGATAGAAAAGCCTGGTTTATGTACAAGTAACCAAGTTTATTTTTTTGTTCTACTCATTTAAAAGATTTTCTCAGGAAATACCTACTGGGATCTAATTGAGTTCTGGAAACATATGAGAGTCTAAAAGATGTGGACACTGAAATCAAAGTAAAAAAATACTCCCTACTGGCAAAAATAAATATTTAGAACTGCTATGTTCATTCTGTGTGGGAAACTCAAAGTGTGCTGCAAATATTAGTCAGTGATTCTACATTCATGTTGGCCATGTGAGAGAAGCAGTATTTTAATGCCACTGTCTACCGTCCACAGACTATAGTCAGAATTCCATTGCCTTTGTAAACTATAGACTTCAAGGACGCCTCTAGACATCATTTAGTATCAAATCCTCCTAATAACAATTTTCAGAATTTAATAAGTACTCTGAAGGGTTTTACTATATATGGTGTTACTGCCATACTTAGAGTAGTTTGAAATCATATAGTGCTTTGTTTGCCTTTGTTTACAGATACCATGTTTAAATGACAGCTGCAAATAAGAACAGTTTTGTCTGAGGGACTCTGTGAAAGAAAATGAGTGGACCAGATGACTCACCTGTGAATTTTGGAGGATGCAGTTCTGCCCTTCTGACTCCATTCTAATCCCATCAGCCCTGCCAGGTCTTCATCTTCAGCATTGCTGACTCACCGAGCTATCATAAATGCTGACCTACAGGAAGATCTGATCTTTCAAATTGAACCTATTACAAATATCAAAGTTAATTTTAAATATTCCTCCTTTTCTACTCAGATGACTGTGCCAGACTTCCAGAGAATACAAACTAATAGAAAGCTATTCTTCCCTGTAACAGCTGAGGAGCTGATCCACTTTCTAACTGAGTTTTTCACCTCCCTTCCTCCTAAGAATGTCAATTTACAAACTAACAATTAGTCAACATTTAAATTTTATGGACATAGTCTGAACCTGCTGCGGTTTAATTAGGACAAAAAGAGGGACACATTCTCTGGTAACCATTGCTTTAGAAAGACAAATAGAATGGACTTTTTTGCCTTTATCTCCAGCTTTTTACTGAACAATTCCCTAACAATTCCCATTGTTCCTTGTAGAGAGAGTAAATATTGTTTCATCTTGCACTACCAATCAATAAAAAAAAACAGAGAAGTCAGTTTCAGTCATGCCAATGAGTACATCTTTTATCACAATTACTTACAGATTAATTACCAAAGGTTAAATACATCTATGAGACAGTAATATTAAGAGAGAGTACCGTATATTTTTTCATAATGAATTCCATGGAGTGCAAATAAAATTGGCATGCAATTTTTCTTATACCCAGAATTCTTAATAAATGATAATGAAACGATAAATCAGCAGTCTATATTTTTTTCATTTCTCTATTACTTTACCAAACATACATTCTAAAGTTGGCACCACAGTTGTATCATTAGAAAGTAAAGCCTATATGTTGTTACCAGCAATATTCAGTTACACTTTATTGCAGTGCAATGTAAACTACTGTGACATTTCTAAGGTTGTCAGTGTTGAGAAACTGTTCTTACAAATTTTGTCCTTCGTATAAATTCAAAATTGAAACCTAATAATTTCCCAAAGTATTCTTAACAAGAATATTTTTTCAATGATCCAGAAAACACTACATAATATGAAAAGCTTGGACTGTGGAAGAATTAAAAATGTTAACTTTTTCCAGTAAGAATAAAGAAAGGTAGAAGGAAAGGGCCTTTACTATTATTACTATTAAAAAAGGTTCTTTCAGATAATATTTAATAGTTTGAGGAGAAATGCTGTGATAATTTTCAGATAAACCAGATATATATGGTAAATAGAACAGTAATAAAACCCTAATGACACTAAAAGCACTGCACTGTTCCCACTGAAATAGTTTTATTTTCTGTTTCTTTATATTGTTGAATTCGCTGTACTTGTGTGGCTTGTACAATATACAGTCAAACACAATACATTCATTTTTACATTTATGTTTTAATTATCTGAACAAGGAGAAGTAGACACTCTGAGAGGAAGGTTTATCACTCCTTTGTCTTTAATGGGTATTTTTGGTGGATAACTTTTCAAAATTTCTGATCTCCTGCATTCATTTTGGAGAGAGACAAATAGAAGGTGTATCCTGATAGGGCAAAAAGCACTTCTTGTGCTTCTACCCTGTATATTTTACAGATGAGGGCACAATCATCAGGCGGTTTCCATAGGGTGAGGCTTTCTGAGAAATGTTGTCTACACACACAGGTAAAAAGAAAGAATATTAATGGCTACAGTATTTTTGTACCAGGCAATCTTATTAATAAGGAAGTTTTCTGGGCACACTGATACAGTAAGACTAGCAAAGAGAAAGTCCCCAAAGAAATAAATGTTGCTTTAAATGGAAAAACATAAGTGCTGTGCAATGTAGACGCTACACAAAACAAAGTTTCCAAGTATTTTGCTTCTCCTTTAGATACATGACCATGTAGGTATCATAGTTACTCAAAATAAAAATAAAAATAAGAAAATTAGTATAGCTATTAAGTATATTTAGAATAAGTGTTGCCAGAATTCTTTCAAATAATATCATAAATGAATGAGAGGAAATTTTATTTAAAATCTAAGAATTTTTTTCCTATGGATAGATTACATTGACACCATATACTTTAAGTAAATAATTCTAGTAACACATGTACTTGAAAAATAACTGGCTATAATTTGAAGGATATAATAGTCTGGTTTGTCATCACTAAAATAACCGTGGATGTTGTTTCTTGTTTTGAAAGATGTACCTACCGGTGACATCCTCCAAAACCATGGGCAATTTCCTACTTACGCTACATAGTTCATATATGGACTGAAACCACATTAAGAATTCCTTACCAACGGTGGGAAGACCAGCAGCCCCAAGATCTGTCCCATCCCCTGGAAGGGGTCCAGTGAGAGCCTGAGGCTGATACTGCCCCTGTGCACCCCAGATGTCCTACTCCCGGCTGTCAGTCCCTACCCTGATTGATCCCGGGGAGCTCCACCACCCCCAGCCCCTAGGAGTCACAAGGCCTTGGGGCATCCTGAGAGTGTCGCATAGCCCTGGGAGTTCATATTTTCCTCTGTAAAACATGTTTGTAATATGTAAAAAGTCTCAGGGCTGCTGTGAAAATTAATTAGTCTTGGCAAAGCGCTTTGAGGTCTTCAGATGAAAACTACTATGTACAACCTCATTCTTCAGGCTATTGCTGATTATTCTTGTTTTGAAGCCATGTTCCTGTCTTGTTGTCACACACACACTTTGTATTTGTCTTACCTCATGCTCTTGGTCTCATAGTGAAACATGCAGTCTTATATGCTCAGGCCATCCAACACCATATCTGATTGAGAGGGAAGATTTGCTAGGACAATGAAAACGTATTGTGGCACTAGGGAAGAAAAAGTGCCTCCTAACAGGCAGGAGAAGCAATGGAGAGTTTTAACAGTATAAGGTGCAATTGAGGTCTTCTTGCATCACAGAAGTCAAGATTAAGCCACTTTAAAATTACAACTGTTGACACTCAAGAACCTAGTCTGGATTTCTTTCACTTAAAAAATTAAACAAACAAACTACCATGATTGTGCCACAGATATTATAATTATGTCTTTATATGTGTCTGTGTAGTGTTTCCTTAGTTAGAATCTGAAACTGGAATATGAATAGCAAAAATTATTTTGTGCTATACATTGTCAACGGAAAGACAAAAGAAGAGGTGGGGAAGAGTGTTTGGTTTCATTTCAGTGCAAAGGAATGAGGTTCTTATACCAACAAAGCCATTAAAAAAATAATGAAATCTAGAACGTGTATAACTTCAGAAAAGTCTTGTTAAATCAAAATTTTGTTCAAGAAACTATGATTCAGCTCTGTCTCAGGTCAGCAATGAGGGAGAGTTTAGATTACCATCTAAGAGGTGTTTAGTGCTCCATAATGTGTTTGATTCTGTGTGGAACTGCACACCTTGCCTGGCAGTTTCTATCAAGACTCTAAAGAAAGGATGTCAAACATCCTCCACTCTTTCATGCTAAGAGATACTTTTACTCAGGTTCTTGGCAGGAGGAAAGGGTCGACAATATGCCTGCCTTCACCACTGCCGCATTATTTTCAAACTAACTGTCAGCCTCCAGACCTGGCAGATGTTCCCTTTTGTAAGGTCTAGACTTACACAAAAAAGTTATTAAAAACAAATAAACTTTTAATATATCTGATTGCTCTCCCTCATGCATCACTATCTTTGTTTTTAGTAACAGGATTTTTTTTCCAGTTTCTATTTTGTTCAAATAATAGCTCAAGAATTTATTCATTAAGACTTAAAATCTATTTCACATTAAGTTAATACATAACTTACTTTTAAAATTATTATTTTTGGATTATTTAAGGTAATTCAATCTTTAACTAAGAGATTGAAAATGCACGTGATCCACTGCCACTGTCTGCGTCAAATCCTATTACCATGATAAACTCAATTGTTAGGATAATTAGTTTAATGTGCATTTATTGATCTCTTTTTAATGAGAAGAAAATAACTTTTCATAATCTTGTGCTTTGATAGACTGTCTGGGTTATTTCTGCTTCTGTTATATCTGTAAAAGTAAAACTAAGCTGAACTCACAATTTTCTGTAGAAGAAATATAAAAATAGTACTATTTCCAAGCTGGATAAAGGCATGAGAATGGCTGTCAGAGAGAGGTACAGGAGTAAGAGGGCATTCATTGAGTTCACTGTGATTTATAATCAATATTAACTACATAATATACTGAGCACAATACTCAGAGAAAAGGCATGGTTGGTACTGTTCTTTTATCCTATGAAGGCTGTAATAAGATGGGTGAAATGACAAGAAAAATTGATGGAAGATAGTTTAAACTACAATAGGAAAAAAATCCCATCTGTTATGATGAAGAATTCCCTCCAGAAATCTTGCAAAAGGACTGACCTCTGCTGTAAATTTGCTTGAGAACTAGAACAGAAAGTTTAAATGAGATCTTTAGTGATTTCTGGCCTCACTGAAAGCTGGAAAATGACAATTATTCAATTTAAGGGTCTCTCTGTCTCAGAAAGGTAGAAAAAGGGTCTGACTTGATGGCTCAACAGACTAATGCTACAGCCTGTAGACCCTCTTGCTTCTGAGAGTTGGTGTTCTAAACACCGCTAATCATGTCAGCACATTTGTTTGCTGTGTCAAGTAGTGGAAGGCTTTGTGAATTGATCTTGATTTCAGTTGAAAGGGAAAAGAGGAAGAAATGTTGATAAAATTCCCTCAGGAATTTTCAGGTAGATGTATGTAAGTAATTTCACCAAGTAAAATTCCCATAGAAGCTTTAAAGTGCTTTAATGTTTCCCCTAGTTTTGCTCGCCTCACTTAATGATTCCCCATAGATTTCCTTTTAGATAAATTTTGAAATACTCTAGGCCAAGTAAAGGCCAGTACTATGAACTACCATCTCATATTTCTCAGTAGGGCAAGGAAGCTAACATTACTATGAATTCTCTTTTTTATTACCTTCTATACTAATTTTACTTAAAGACTTGCTTGCTGTATAGAGTTGCCTCTCTTAACTGAATACTACCACAGTGAATGTTTCTGTGTCATTCACAAGAAAGTGTTTATTGCAAATTAGGGAAACATAGTGTCATCCTGGTCACTTTCAAGATGTAACACTAAAAATGGTGAAAGTGTCTTTATGTGAAGGTTGAATTAAAAAATTATACCTATTTGTTTCTAATTTCTAACTGATGGTTTCATCACAATGTAGATGAACGTTTCATGAGGTCCAGGTCCAGGTTCTTTGGTATGAACACTCCCTGCTTTTTCTAATCAACAGGCCTCCTCATTATGTCTTCTCCTTGTTTCAGAACAAGTTAGTTGTTGATATAAAGGCTTGTTTCTGCTTTCCACCTTCTAGCCTTCTAATCTAAAAATAGCATTAGTAGTTTTGCCTTTTCCTACCATTCCCACAGCAATCTAGTTTCCATTATTATCTAAAATGAAGGTAGACTGAAGACACAGAAGGAAACATGAATTGTCACAATTAGATTAATAAATTTGATTTCTAAAGCCTAATCCCAAATGCTTAAAGTAAAATACCAGAAATGCTCTGAGGTACTGCCTGCTCCTTTGCTAACATTTATTTTAAAGATAATCTCTGGAAGCAGTTTCCCCAAGGCTCACCAAATAATTTTGTGCTCGAAAGGTCACACTATTACTGAACAATGATTAACAAGGAATAACTATCAATAATAACTAGGACTTGTAAACAACCCTATCCAATTTTAGCATTGAATTCAAATATTTTTCAGATACCTTGGAGGCAGATTCCCTTAAGCATCAATTCATGAAAGGTGATAGAAGATGGTGTGCTTATTCCTACTAGATGGAAAAGTACAAACCTGTAGGCACCATGGTAAGGAAACATAATTTAGCAGCCACTCATCTCAAATTCAAGCCTGTCTACTGCTTACATTTCCTGGTCCAACCTGCCCTTAGCAGCTGCTTACATTACATAGTTCTTCTTCTTATTGAAGCCTTTCTTTCTCTCTCTTTTGCTTTCCTGGTTTAACTTATTTGCCCACCTGCACCTAGTATGCAAATGGAGATGATCGTAAAAAGAGGGGAGGGCAAATACTGCAAATGATCTTTGACAGGTGTGAAATAATTCTTATTCAGGATTAATTTATTCAACTGTTTTTGCAAATTTAAAACTGTAGCGTTTGGAAAACGAATTTTTTTCCATTATTATGCTTTCATATTTGAATATTAAAATACCAATTCATTTCTTTGGGGATTTTTTTTCTCATTTGCTTCTATAACAAAACTTTTCATAGATTCAAATTAAACCATAATATGAATGAACAATAAGATAAAAAAAAAATCCACAAAAATTAATAAAATAAACTGAAACTCTGGAAGATTATCCCTTCACAGTTTTGTACAACTCATCTTCATATAAACTGAATGTAGCCCTACAGCATTCAAAATACGATGTGAAAGCCATCGAACATTGGAAGCATGCCAATTCTTCAAGTGTTTTATTTTCTGCTTGGACAAGAGATTCAAGAAGAAAAATAATTCCCTCAAATTAAGTGTAAAAGTCACAGACACATAAGATGTTTTCTTCTCTTTGGCAGAAAAGATTTAACAACATTTCAAGCACTTTATTTTTTAGTTTAGTTCAGGTAAAATCAAAATCAGAATATTTTCCATGTTTTTAATCACTTTCCACTGCATTTTCTATATTCATATCTACGCATTTTAAATATCCAGAAAGTTTGTTTTGAAAATTTGCTCAAAACCATCCTTGCAGCAGATTATCAAAGGAAACAGATTTGAGCTTGAACACTACTTTAATTTCCATCTGTTCTATGATACTGCATATATTTCAAAATGCATTTGGCATAGAACATTGCAGACATTATTCTGCAGTGCCTTTTATGCAACATAAATATACTAGGAATCCAACAATAAGGTGCCACATAACATCTGTCTATATTCCTGTACAGTAAATAGCCCGGCTCTCAAAAAAAGAAGATACTCAACATCTGGTGGAAATGAACTGTATGATTTTACTGTTTCAAAGATCCTCATTTTGCCAAAATAAACATCCTCTTTATGTAGCAATAACTTTTTTAAATCTCAAATTTTACACATATAACAATAATGATACATATTGTAGGATTTCCACTACAATGTACAAAGCCAGATCAGCAGGTGGAAGTAAGAACATCCGTAAGATGCATTTCTCCACGTTAAATCCCCACACAACACAGCACATTTTAAATACTCATATTGCCATTTTTTTCCATTACGAGCTATAAAAAACTAAAAAGATCTTTTATTTTATTGCTTTTCTAAGCAGCCTTTTTAAAGGACAATTTGTATCCACCATGATTGCATTCTTAGAGTTCACATAAGAAGGGATTTCATTTAACTAAATTCTGAGAAATGTGTCCTACTTGCCCCCTAGAATTTTATAGTGTTTACTTCTTTGTGTTACTTATTATAACTCCTGACCCAAATCTGAAAGATTACATTCCCTCAGGAAAAAGAAAACCTAAAGTTTTGATAAGAAAGACACAGTCAGAACAAAGCTCCTTCTGCAAAGAAGTTAACCTCTTGGCAAGGCTTAATATAATTCTTAGACTTCAGGTAGATAGCAAGACATTGTTTTATGCCCTACAATACTGTCTGCTAGCAGAGGTCATGTGTCATGCAGATATACTTCCTTGTATTGAGTGGCCTTTTAATTGTCTGTCAGTTCTGTCTAGGGTCCTGCCTGTGTACACTCCAAATGCAAATATGAAAAGCATGAAAGGTGGAGCAGAGCCCATGCTTTCATCTGTGTATCATTTTTCAAACTAACTGAAGCTAGCCTGTCATTATATTACGGCCCATGCATTAGGCACTCTTGTTTCACAGTAGCACAAATCATAGTGGGAATAGGGGCCAATCTGTCAAGCAAGGCTTCCAGGCAAATTCTTGTTCAGCACAATAGGAAATGGTACAAAATTCCTTTCTTCAACCTCTCAGTAAGAAAGGTTGCAAGACCTCTACTGATGCTGACAGTTTGCCTGTATATGATGCCCTGATGATTCATACCATGGTGCTTCTGTCATGGTGTCTCAGGGATAACCTCTAAGGGTTTTTTTAGTTCCTTGAGTAAAGGGCTTTGCTCTTTAATGTTTTGCAACACTGAACTCACAAGTGAAAATTGCTTTTGCATCACTTCCCTCCTTAAAAAAATGTCCACTTGTCTCTCAGCCCATTGTGCTTTCAAATTGTCTCAGTAGGATATGGCAAGAGATGATTTTTACATAGCTAAGTCAATCTGTTTAGCTTGCAAAAACAGACAGGTATAACTCACTAAGGATCCCTACTTACCAAACATTAAAACTTACTATTCTGAAATTAACATGAGGCTTTCCATGCACCCCATATAGTTGTATTCTCTATTGTCAGTGGACCCAAGACACATGAAAGAGATTAATTGATTCTGAAGATGAACTTTCCTGCTGTTCTGCATATTTGCTACAGCAGGGCTGTGCCTCTAGGCATGGGACTAGCTCTTGTGTATGAAGCACACTACTCTGGGGTCACCCTGTGGCTCACAGAAATCCTCCAAGGAGGCTGGGAGTTGTTCATTGGTTTAGGCAGAGACCACCACCAATTCTGAGTCCTCTCATGCTGTTTCTTGGTCCTGAGTCTACCCTGCCTTATATCTTACTCATGGCCCCACCTTTTCCTGAAACAGTCTGTTAGCATGGGTGTCTGAAGAAATACTCAGGACACAACAGATCATGGTAGTCTATGCCACCACTGTCTGGTAGGGAAGACATCAGTCCATTGGTATTCTCACTGAAGTCGAACCTGGGTGTTTCAGAGGTCGGTCCCATATGGGCAGCATGTGATTGGATCTGAACCACAAAGTGTCACTTCACCTCCTATAGGCAATTTTAAGCAATAATGAATAAGAAATAGCAGTGAAATTAGTGTTTTGCTTGAAAGCCTTGAGTTTGGGTACGTTTTATGGTAGCATATGTTGAAATTAAAAAAAAACAAAACTCAGGAAGTTGTCACTTATGACCTTTGTCTGCCCTTTCAAAAAGTGATAAAGTAAGTGTGTGTATTTGGATTCCTCCTAATACTACACAGACCTCTGCCATGTGAACAACTGAATGATTTTTGTGGGTATAAATTGCTAACATGTGTATTCACATACTCCACTATCTCTAATGAACAGTACTGTGTGATAAATATAAACACTTTTATAGCTACTGATGTGTAAATATCTATATGCAGTCAGTATTAGGCTGCATGATAATGAACAGTTGATTTGACAAATTGTTTGGATCAGGCATTCAGAAAACCATTGTCTAATGAATTTCTGTGGGTTGAGCCACATGTCTCCTCTTTATTCAACTTGTTTCTAATAACTTATGTCTTTGGACTATGAATTCTGTACTTGGTTCATATCACAGAGAGGAGTCTCACTATTGAACTAAAATGGAAACAGCACGCCCAAGCTCTTCAGCCTTTTTTCTGCCAAACACCACAGTTATTTTAAAGGCGTTTGCCAAACCACTTATGAAAATTTCCATACAGGAAAAAAGGGATCCAGTATAGCTGTAAATCACAAGACAAATATTCTCATTTGACAACTTTGGTCTTCTTGTGGTCTGTAAGAGCAATGAGTGGTTGAACGAAGGCATGATGATTTGACTTTTCATTGTTCAAATCAGTTCATTGGCAGGCAAAAATTTTCAGGAAGCCAACACTGACTGGTACATGTACAAATTCTCTTCAAATGTAGTGAAAACTGTCAATTCCAGAACTTTACCATGGCTTCTCTGGGTCTAACAAAATCCAGATCAACTACAGCATCATCATAAATGGTCACTTCTTGGCAATAGGTCATGTTTCTCACTTTGCCTACTAGCTGGCAGTCCACTGGGGATAACTTTAAAATAAGGAATGTAGGCAATTTAGCAGAATGATGAAAAGAAATGACATCAGCAAACTAAATCAGCTAGCGGTAGATTTTAATTTCCACAGAAAACTATGCTTACTTTTTTAGCCCACCAGTGAACTCAGTCTTGAATGACATATTTGGAGCACATCAGAAATCTTCTTGAGTACAGCACTATTCCTAAAGAATAAACTTTCAGTATTCACTTACATATTTTGTTTCAGATGATAGCATTCTGATATAAACTGAAGATGACCATAATTTTGCTTAGAAAAGGCAACTTTGCTATCAAACATCCACCTAGCAAATTCCTCATTGGAAAGTTTCTTATCAAGACTGTATGCAAGAGACAGAGCTATTTTGAAAGTCAATGGTTTTAAAAAAAACTCTACTTGCTGTGTGTTTTTTAGATGCAAGCTTCAAACCTTCAGAGTTACGTTATTGTTGATAAAGCTGGCCAGGGATTGATGCCCAGAGGGGGATCTGAATTGAAATTATGAGGCAAAGTTTGAATTTAATTCTCTTGTTAGGACGAGCAAAGGACAGGAGACAATACAACCCTGTTGTCATCATGCTAATGCCTAATCTATGATGATTACTGGTTACTAAATACCTTCATAAAAGACACGTTTATGCTACAGTTTTCAGCAGAACGATATTTATACCTTTATTATCATTTCTCATTTAGAAAAGTGACTATCAAATATAGACTCATAACACCTAAATATCCTAAGATACCTTACTGTACTATAAGTAGAAACAACTTCGAAAGTGACTGTACATCACTTTCAATACTTTAATATTTGTGACAACGTCTTTATTTATGCCCCTGTAAAGAAGGTCTGTTAGATTACAATTTCAAACTGACCACCATAGAGGTTGTGAAAAAATTTTCCTTGCCTGTTAGTCTTCTAACTTACTAGATGTGGAAGAGAGATACCCCAAAAAGATCAGCATAAATAAACTCTTCCTTGAGTTTTCAACAGAAAAATATTCTATTTCTGGGAAATGTGGAGCCTTAACTTACTTTGACTTGTCAGCCCATACACATTGTAAGGCAAGGCAAGAAGTTAGTCTTTTTTATTACAAATTTAAGCAGATTCAAACTATATAGCATGTATTAGTACAAACTGACATTCCAAATTGCTTTCCACCATAAATGCACCTTGGAACCAGAACCAATTGAAATGTTTTACATAAAATGTTGTATTTCATTGGGGTAATTTCACAAGATTGTAATAATATTGTGCTGTCTCTTCTGGGGGCATGACTCAAGCTCAAATATTATGACCTCACCATACAACTTGATGTGAGTTTCCTTGTATCAAATTTATTTTCCTTCCATACCACAAATGAGTGTGAGTACTGAGTGAAAGTTGCTGCTAAAACTGTACTTTTGAAATGCTGTCTTTTCCAGCATTTTTCCAGCTGTCTTTTCCTATTAAGGTATAACATTCCAGGCCAGCTTATGCTTTACCAGTTCTACCCACACAGGGAGGCAGGGAGAGCGCTAAGAAAATCCTTTGCCTTTCTTCAGCTGTCGTTGACATGAGGTGTGGTATTACCAAGGGAGAAAGGCAAAGAGAAAACATTTTTTGCCATCGTGCTAACAGAGTCCAGTTTAGCATGTACACATGAGGTAAAAGCAGCCATACAGGACTCAGATGTTTTGAGAAAACAAAAGCAGTTAATGACACTTTTAGACATATCCAAGAAGAATTCCTTCCCCAAAGTAGGATCCACCCCCAAGATCCCTTGTATTAGTGTGACTTCAGCCAAAGCAAAGTTTTCATGACTGGCATAACACCCAGTGACTCTACTCCTACGGATCAGGCTTCTGTTGCTTTTGGTACTGTATAAACATACATATAAATTGCTACATATAAATAATTTATATACAAAATAGGAAAGTCTGTAGAACAGAGGGCTTATGTAGGACAAAGTTCATGCAAAATATCCTCTGTTTTTTAAAGCTATGAAAAGCTGATGTTTCAAGGCAATAGCTCCACACCCTCAAAAGCTGGGAAAAGTCAGTTGTTGATGCAAGCAGCTAGTAATAATAACATAACATTAAAGAAGCTGTATACCTTTTTTTTTCTCTCTTACTGGACACTGTCATCTCAGTCTTACTATTCAGTCAGTTCACCCTAGAGAAAGATTTATCCTTGAAATTCGTGTGAGATGCCCCATCCCTGGACGTGTTCAAGGCCAGGTTGGACAGGACTTTGGGCAACCTGGTCTAGTGGAAGATGTCCCTGACCATGGCAGGGGGTTGGAGGGAGATGATCTTTAAGGTCTTTTCCAACCCAAACCATTCTATGATTCTATGATTAAGGTTTTGAAGACTGAAGCTCAAGCAATGAGAGGAAGCAGCAAGAGCAAACAGTCCAGTTTGTCAGGTGCGCATGAGGTAAGAGCAACCATGAGGTACCCCAATCCATTCTGACAGAGCCCAGAACAGTGCCTGCTACTCATAGATGGTAAATGAATGGTACTGTTAAATGAGAATCCAGAGCCCATGGCCAGAGGTGAGGATGGTCAGGACCATTCAGGCTTATTGGTGCACACAAGCCAACCTTTAATGTTCTTCATATTGACAACTAATGGTTTTCTTACTGTTATCCAAATAATAAAAGACATAGGACCCAAGTTGGCAAAAATCAAGCTATCAGTAACTTCTGAATGGTTGACTTAATGACACACACAAATTAAATATATTAATCTAAACCACTGGATAGGAATTTTTCCTTCATACATGTAAATGATAATTTTACACACTTAATTTGTTTTAAACCATTCTAATTTTATGTCATTTTCAAGAGCAGTAAATTTCATTGAAATATTATGGTTGAATCTCTAATAAAAGTAAAAAAAAATAATATTTTTTAATTTTTTTTTTTAATAAAAGAAAATAAAAGCATGCTACTCATTTTTTTTGTGGTTTAAGCCCAGCTGGTAACTCAGAACCATGAAGCCGTTTGATCACACACCCACCTTGCCCTCCAGGCAGTATGGGGAGGAGAATTGAAAGAATGTAAATCCCCTGGGTTGAAGTAAGAACAGTCCAATAACTGAAGTATAATACAAAACTACTACTGCTACTAATAATAATGATAAGGGAAATAACAAGGAGAGAGAATATAAAACTGAAAAGGGAAAGGAAAAGAAAACAACCAATAAACACAAGTGATGCACAAGACAATTGCTCACCACCTGCTGACCAATACCCAGCCTGACCTTAGTAGTGATTGGTCCCTTCTGGGTAACTCCCCGCAGTGTATATACTGGGCATGACGTGCTGTGGTATGGAATATCCCTTTGCCTAGTTCGGGTCAGGTGTCCTGTCTCTGCTTCCTCCTGGCTTCCTGTGCCCCTCCTCAGTGGCAGAGCATAAGAAACTGAAAAGTCCTTGATCAGGGTAAGCATTATTTAGCAACAACTAAAACATTGGTGTGTTATAACACTGTTCTTAAACTAAAGCCAAAACACAGCACTGAATCAGTTACTAGAAAGGAGAAAAATAGTTATTATAGGACACCATTATTATGTCACAGTTTCACTGGACAGGGCTTACACACTTAGCCAAAGATAACTCAGTGGAAATTATTTGAAAATGCAAACAGAAAATGCTTAATTTGTAGTTCAGTTTTTGCTAATTTGGCTGTGATTTTTGTTTATTTGTGTTTTCATTACAAGACCTGAGGAAGATAAAAGAATAAGAGATAGAAACATTTAATACGTTCAGTCATTTCTAATCCTTTCTTCCATTTCTGTACAAGAACAGGATCTGCCACTAGGGTGGGACTGAATGCTAATCATGGTTGTGTTGTGACTATCCATTATTAGAAAAGCATTTCTTAATTTTAAGATGGGCTTAAAGCACAGAACAGGATTTGTAACAAACTGTGATATGCTATGAATTTAAAATACTTCTACAAAACTAGACATAGAATCATAGAATCATAGAAGCATAGAATC
>NW_009930733.1:0-251 GCF_000696875.1 Nestor notabilis
ATCCTTCAGCAGATCAACACTCCCACCCAGCGTGGTGTTTACTGAGGGTGCCCTCCATCCCCTCACACCCAGGTCACCAGTGAAGACATTACACCACACCAGCCCTAACACCAAGCCCTCAGAGACACCACTAGTGCCAGAGCCATGCATCCATCTCCCCTTGCCCCAGCCCGAGGGTCACCCAGGTGGGAAGGGCAGCCCCAAGGAAGCAGAGGTTCATCCTGTGAGTCCCACACGAGGCCCAAGGTTCA
>NW_009930733.1:285-4082 GCF_000696875.1 Nestor notabilis
ATCCCAGGACGCTCGTGTCACAGCACGCAGGGAATGAGATCAACACTCCTGACATCCATAACGCACGCTGTTGAGGCATGGGAGCCCTGCTCCATGTGAGGCACTTCTGCAGAGCCTGGCTTCCAGCAGGACCAGCCCTGGGATACCAGCTCTTCCTTGGCAGCCCAGCCCACACCATGCTCAGCAGCGGGCAGAATGAGAGCAATTCCTGCACCCCTCACCCAGCCTGGCCCGTGTGTCCCCAGGTCCGTATGTCCCATACCCAAGGCAGCAGGACAGAGGCAGACACGAGGACCCTGCCCTCACCCCGCGTGAATTTCAGGTCCCACAGAGCCCCGTTTCCATCAGTGAGCGCCGGCAGACACTGCACTCTTCACCCTGTCCTCAGCACATAACCTGTTCCTAGCAAGGTAAGGACCCTATGGAGACATACACCAGGAACGCAGCACGCCCCCACCATCAAGATCCACCCCAAGCTCCTTCCAAGGTCTTCGCTGCAATCTCCACAACGCCTTTGTCACTTAGAGAGCCCTCCACTCAAGCAAATGGTGACAGGACTCTTCAGCTCACCCCAACCGAGCTGACCAGCCATGGCTCAAAAATAAGCAGCTCAGAGGAATTGCCAGCAGCACCCTTTGTCCAGAGATGTGATGCTGGAAAGGCAGAACAGCATCCACCAGGTGCCTGGATGCTCTGGAAAGCAGAACCTGTTTGACTTTATGAACCTCCCACCCCAATCCTTTGTTTTCTATTTGCTGCTTTCCTCCCTTCTTGACATCCCACCCTTTCAGCTCTCCTATCCCAACTTCGAGGACCTTCTAATTTAGAAAGGCTTGCAGCTTCCACTAGAGGAATAAGCAATAGAAAAGGTTGCCAGTAATGCTCTCCCAGCTCCCCCCTGATTGGGACTGGAGGACCTGCTATTGGACTTTCCTCTCTGGTCCCAGAGAAAACCCTCCTTTAGAAGCCAGACACTGGGAAGAGCAGAGGATGTTGCTGTTACCACCTCGGCATAGAAAGATCTCGGTACCTTAGGGAGAAAAATAAAACATCAAGATGCTTTAAGAACATGATCACTGCTCCGAGATTTAGGAATAAGGGCAAAACTTCAGGCTGCAGAAAATCCCCAGCTAGTAACACTATATGCAGGACAGGACCACGCATTAAAAGCTATGATCACCATCCCTTGCTTAGATGCATGTCATACTACTAATTCCCCCCCCCCAAAATAAGGCTTTAAAAATTAAAATATAAACCAACTTCTAGAGCAAGGGCTATTTAAAAAAGAAATGCATTTATAAAATAAAGTAAAATATATTCTTATTCAGATCTACTTCCTCTATTTATACAGAATTTGTGCTGAAAGTAAGTTTAAGCAGCAAAAAAGCAATGCTGCAAGAAGAGAAATTCTAAGTTAGTGTATATAAAAGACACGGTTTCAATCCAAAGCTTACTAACAGTGACTGAGCTAGTCTATACTGGTACATCACACTAGCATTTCTCTGAATAAATCCATTCTTTTCATACGTTGGCAAGGCAATGTTTCACATCAGAACTTCTACACTCTGCTTTTGACCACAACCAGCAATAGAAGTGACGAATCCAGATGGGATGCGATCTTACCCCAATTCAAGCTGGCAGCTTGAAAATCCACCTCTTTCTTTGTAAGCCAAGAGATTTTAGTCAAAATGACTTCCGGATGAACAGATTTCCACCCACCCACCCCACACACACCCCTCATTTTCAAACACTGTAAAGCACCAAAGATTTCAGTTACCAGAATGAGAGTTTTAAATATAGCCAAATACAACCAGTCTGTCCCCAAGGATAAGGCCACAAGGATAGAATAGGGTATAAAAGCTACTGTGTAAGGGGTGGGGAGAAGTTTTATTTCTTAATATTCATTTCCTGACTAGCAAATCAATACAAGACCATTATCCTAGTCTTCAAAATGGAAAGGAGTTCGCAATGGAACTTGTTAGCAAGGACCTCCAAACCGGACTCTGCAACTCACAAACGAGCCTCTCAACATACCCACAAGACTGGATAGATGACGCTCATCTTCACTCACATGGAACCAAGCAGAACAAGGCTTTGGAATAGCCCAGCAAGATGAGGCCAAGCAACAGAACTGACAACAGGCTCCTCCTGAAGTTCCAGGCTGTTTCAGCCAGTGTAGCCACAGGGTATCACCCAACCATCCATTCCCACCAGCTTCCTCAGCATCCATTCACCAATTGCTTTGCAGGCAAATCAGTGAGCTGATCCAGCTAACCCCACAGCTGGCCTTTCTCTGCAGGGGTAAGTTGGGAACCACGCTAGTGAGCAGATCTCCCTCACACCATCGACTAGAGGCAACATAAGGGAAGCAGCGAGAGCTCACAGCCAGCAACTAGAACAGAAGCAATTCTTTTGGCAGCAGCCTGGTCTTGGAGCAACATAAGCTGACCACTGGGCTTAACTGTATCCTCAACATACAGTTTCATAATACTGCTGAGTTTCCCTTCTGTTGCACCAGCACCGGAACTCATTTGACCCAGAGCAAAGCAGTCCAGGGAACACATAGCCAAAAGTAAGCAATTTTCCACAGGGCAGCCTCCTTCATGAGACCACTGCACAAGAAGACACCAGCACAACGAGGAACAAAGCAGAAGAGTTCTCCATCTACCTTCTTCTCTCCCCACAGCAAAGAGATCATAAAGCCATGATCGAAATCCCCACACCCAGTCTTCTTGTGACTGATGGCATCTCATTTATAAACTGACATCACATGAGAGAGGCAATAAACTGGTTCCAGTGCAAAGGAACATGATCAAAGCCCTGGAGGTTGGAGTGGCTGGAAGAGGCAAAAATAGCAAAGGAGAACCAGAGCAGCAAATGGAGGATCTCGGATCAGAATCCAGGAACCAACACAAAGCTGCAGAGCCCCGGAGTTCAGACACAGATCTGAAGACAGAACCGAGACTACCAGGACCAAGAGACTGAAGAAGAGAGGTTGTGTTAGGACAGGTGACTTGCCTTGAAGCACGACTCTAAGTTGACCAGAACACACATCCCTTTCTGCCATGCCAGACGAACAGCGGGTTGGACAAGCAGGACATCTGAGGACAGGAACAAACAGCAAGACACCCTAACTGTAATCCCTGTTGAACTACTAACAGGGTAGCTTCTTCCAGCAGCGCAGTGATCCTTTACTGCCCTATCCTCCTGATTGCTGCTTCTCCCTCCTGTTAGCAATCTGACTCATCAGCTGTGCTGAATCACCTCTACTCAGTCACACTCTGGAGATAGAAAGCTCTTGAGGCAGATGGGAATCAGACACCAGGAATGCACCTCTTCAAGACTGGCAGGATAAGAATTCTGGGGAAGGAAGTGGAGGGGTCGAAGCCCATGGGAAACAAGTCACCCAGAAGCTTCAGAAGAGATACAAGGGAAAAGTTTTGGAGGAACAGATTGGCTGGACACAGATAAGGAACATGAAACTGTGATTTGCTGAACAAGGATCCAGCAGCAAAGAGCCACATGGAAGCATAAATATGCCTACCCCTGGCAGTGTTCAAGGCCACAAGGGAAGAGTTTTGGAGGAACAGATTGGCTGGACACTGATAAGGAACATGAAACTGTGATTTGCTGGAACAAGGATCCAGCAGCAAAGAGCCACATGGAAGCATAAATATGCCCATCCCTGGCAGTGTTCAAGGCCAGGTTGGACAGAGCCTTGGGCGACATGGTCTAGTGTGAGGTGTCCCTGCCCATGGCAGGGGGGGGGGAAAAAAAAATCTTAAAGTCCATTCCCA
>NW_009930733.1:4139-12442 GCF_000696875.1 Nestor notabilis
AAGCATTGCCTGGGTAGCAGCAGTCACACTGTAGATAGTTCTCTGCCTCCTGTTGTCCATACCTACACGCAACCCTTGCACCCCTCCACAAACCTCTGCACCTTAAAGTAGGGACTAGACATTTTGGAAGGAGACCAGACTCTCTAGTTTCTTCCCCTAAACAACAGAAACCCCATTGAGCTTATCCCACATCTCTCCCATTCCCCTTCTCTCATTCCAGCTTTTCTCCCTTTCTGCTTCAGTGGTATTCTTCTAATCTACATGAAAATCCTTTGGTAAATCTTTGTAATTAACATCCTGAGCTCCTCAACCCTGCTCATCCTTGTCCACTAACTACAGAACTCAAGCAATGCAAGTGCAGTTGCCCCTCAGTTACTGGCATGACTGATGCAATACACCCTTCCTAGGACACCGTGGCTCATGATTAGTCCAGAGGAGAAAATAGGAAGGAGAAAAACAGAAGAAAAACTCCAAGCAACCAAACCCAAATCCTGTACAGCCAACTAGACAGTAAGTACATTACATACACAGACCATACCTCAGCCTGAACCACACTGCTGTCTCCCACCCTTGGGGTCAAGCAACTGAGTCACAGAAACACAAGAGAACCCTCAGGAGAAAAAGAAGCAGGGAGAGTCACATAAAAATGGAGACAGTACAAGAAACAAAGGGACAGGCTCCATCTTCCCTGAAACCCAACTTCTGGACCTCATCTCCAGCTTTAAGAACTGCTACACAAGGGGTTTCTTCCAAAACCTACAACCAAACCCCAGGATTTTAGGTGTCACCATCTGTTGCTGAGGGCAGGGGAGTACATTAAAAGCTCGGTAGGAAATGCTGCATATAGCTCTGTACCAGTGTTAGCAGGAGAAGCCTATATTGTGGATCAGGATTTCAGCTCCACTAATGACTCACCCAGTGGGTGATGGTGTACTGCTCTCGACTTCAGCTCCAGGAATCTGGGAAGTTGTACAGATTCCACAAAAACGCTGCATTAATGTGAAATAATCTGGAGTCAAAAAGTAGCAGATTTAAGGTAGAACCTTTTGCGCAATTAGACGTACTATAGGGGAAGGAAGTCAATATCTGAAAATGCTAGAATTAGGGCTATTTCATGTACTCAGTCTGAAGTGTTTTGCTTTGGGAATGTACATTTCCTAAAGCCTATCAATAAGTGAGCAACAGAAGTCATCCGAAGTTAGAAGCAGCAACCCTAAATCTAATTAGGCGAGTGATTAAACCACGCGAGCCCAACACACCGTGAGATGCTTCACCCACCAGCTAGGCTGTTCATCCCACATTTGTGTTCATATACAAGCCTAAAGAATCACATCTGGCATCCCTGTTACAATAATTAGGAAAGATATTTTCTTATTATCACCCCTTCTGTAGCAGAGATGTTGTCCCACTCCGTGGATTAGTAATGAAAATACTCACAAGACCACGAACAGCAACATGTTTTACTCACCTACCAAAAAAACCAACTCCCACATAGTAAACTGCTCCAGTTTTCCACAAACCCCACTATCAGCTCTGCTCTCATACCCTCAGGGCCATCTGCCAGCTCACTTGTCCCTTTCACAGGAGTGCATTTATCCAACTGGCTCTAACACCCAGCAGTTCCAGTTGGACTTCTTTGCTGGAGACACCTCTGTGTTCCTCACTCCTACACAAGGCCTTTCACCAGGAATCTTCAGAGTTACTCCTCCCAAAGGGAAATACACTGGCCAAAAAAAAGCCATATAAAGAATGTGGAGCAAGAGACTACTTTTACCTTGATGCAAACAGCATAGAATCATAAAATGGTTTGGGTTGGAAGGGACTTTAAAGATCATCCTCCACTCACTGTTAGCTTTGGGGTTTTGGGGAGGTAGAGAAACCATACTACAGCATTTAACTCTCCCTCACATGCACCTCTGCTCCTGCAGATAAACATGGCAAAGCCTGTTCATATTCTGATTCGAGTTCCCCAATGACATCGGTTCTGCATTACTGAACTCTTCCCTCCAGAATTTCAGTTGAAAAATGAAAAGCAGCTCTAAAATCCCAGGAGAATGGAAGCATTCCCACCAAACCAAACTCCAGAGCTGGAGGTTCTGAGCCTGGTTGATGCTGAGGTTGGTGGCGCCTGCACATACACATTTAGCCTCAAAAGATGCTGACACAAGCTAGAAATGAAGTGATGAAGCCCATCAACAGGGATGCAGCAGAACTGGGGATGGGAATCTGGACTTCTGGGCTCTAAGCATTTCTTCTCCCTCTCCTCTTCCAACTGATTGCTTAATGCAGCAAGTGTTGAGCAACCCTACTAAGGAGACCCTTTAAACAGTCAATATGCAATGGAAAACACCTAAAAGAAGCGATCAAGAAGCACAAAGACAACAAAATAGTAGAAAACAGAGCACTGTTCACTCCCTTATATTGTCCAGGAAGCAAAACCAATTTTAGGGTATGTTAGTGACAGCAGCCTAGAGAATCTCCCTGGCTCAGCAGGAGCTACAAGGTCTCAGAGGGAGCTGCAGCCCACTGAAACACCACACAGTGCAAGCTGCTGAGCCCCGACAGAGCAACAGGGTCAGAGATCCCACCTCTCCACAAAGAGCAGGCTGGAAGGAGACGCTGACAGAAGTCTTCTAAATTACAAGCTATGAGCAGGGTTGATGACTAAAGGAAGACAGCTCATTCTTTACCAGGGAAAATTCAGGATGGATATTGGGAAACATTACATGGTAAGTGGGAAAAGAACAAGCCATCCACACTGGAGCGCAGCACTTCTGGGAAGTTCAGACAGGATTAGGACACTTGCAGCAGATCATTCCCAGGGCCACATTTCAGTGCAGTAACCCTTCAGAAGGACTTTGCAAATAGCCATACAAGAAAATAGATGTGCCAAGGTCAGGCTGCAAGTTTGACTTGAGCTGTCAGGATCAAGAGTTATAAGCTAGCTGGCATGTCATCACGTGTTCTTAACATTAGGGTTTGGGTTGCTTTACTTCACACAAGGGTAAAAGTGTCTGTGCAGCACCCAGAATTGAGAACAAGAAATCCCTTGCCACAGATGTGAAGTTCTTAAGATGATAAATCCCTGAATAAGTGATTCTGCTAAAGAACAAGAGATAACCAAAATTCTCCCAAAGCTCAACACACACACAGCAAGCACTCGAGTGCAGGGAAAACAGGGATTCGTGTAGAGCCTTTCCTCTCACATCCTGCAGAGACAGCAGTGCTAAGAGAGGTTGAAACTCCCTCAGCACACACTGCACTGGGTTGGCTGTTCTAATCTGCAGCAGTGATTTGTGACACGATCTGTCAACTATCATTGCACATTGTCAAACACCTGCAAAGCAGGACTGCACTCATTTGTGCATCAGGGACTGAAACTTACTTGCAGAAACAAGAAAGCCTTCGGGTGACAACTATTCACTTGATGCCAAGGAGCCTGAAAAATGACACTGCTTGTGAAAGCTGCTCAAAGTCATCAAGAAGTTACCACCTGGTCAGCACTAAAGTGAATGGCATTTTAATGGAGTTCTTCAATTGTCATTAAAATCATTTACCACCCAACTTACTGCATTAATGTTGTCCCAAGAACTTCATAAGGATCAGGGTCTATTTATAAGATGCTGTTTCCAGGCATCATGGGAAGCATAATCCCATAGACACACTCTAACTCAAAGAATTTACAAGCACAAAATCCAGCTTCTCACTTATAATCATAGAATAGTTCATGTTGGAAGGGACCTTCAAGCTCATCCAGTTCCAACCCCCTGCCACGGGCAGGGACACCTTCCACTAGAGCAGGTTGCTCCAAGCCCCTGTGTCCAACCTGGCCTTGAACACTGCCAGGGATGGGGCAGCCACAGCTTCTCTGGGCACCCTGTGCCAGCGCCTCAGCACCCTCACAGGGAACAGCTTCTGCCTCAGAGCTCATCTCAATCTCCCCTCAGGCAGGTTAAAGTCATTCCCCTTGTCCTGTCCCTACACACCCTTGTCAAAAGTCCCTCTTCTTGTAGGCCCCCCTTTATGTATTGGAAGTCTATTAGATGGCCTGTTACAGAATCATAGAATAGTTTAGGTTGGAAAGGACCTTAACATCATCCAGTTCCAACCCCCTGCTATGGGCAGGGGCACCTCACACTAGACCATGTCGCCCAAGGCTCTGTCCAGCCTGGCCTTGAACACCTCCAGGGATGGAGCATTCACAGCTTCCATGGGCAACCCATTCCGGTTATATACTATAAGGACTGCTATATACTTCCTCTTCACATAAGCATCACATCTTATTAATCAAATAAGATTATTGTTAAGGTCTCATTTAGAGCTCGTAATTACCCCAACTTTCCTACTCAATAAAAGTTTGGGAATCAGCCCACATATTCTTAGTTTTTAAAGGACCTGACCACAGAGACACAAATAAGTATCTACTCCACTACTTGTGTACCCAGTTATATACATTTTCATGCCTCCCCTTAGTGGCCCTGGTATGCAGATTGCTATTTTCAGATGCCGGACTATACACATAGTCAAATGTAACCCATGGCAAGTAAAAGTGGCCGACAAGAACAGGCAGAGAGTGTTCACCCAGCTTTGCTGCTCATGAAAGAACTTACTGTTAAGCATTTACACAAGAAAAGCACAGTTTAAGGCTGAATAGGGGGGTTTTGTGCAGAACCAAATTCAAGTTCGAGGCAGTGGAGAGCACCATCCTGATTAATGACCTCTTAGAGATTCTTTTTTAAGGAATCTAGAGCAAATTGCCCAGATTTAGTTATTTTTGCATGCTAGTGAATAAACTCCAAGCAGCTTAATTAAGGCAAGCTGATCCTCCCAAACATTTGTTGGCCCCAATACAACTGTACAGCTGTATTCACCACATGAGAAAGCATCATCGCTATCAGGCATTCTGTAATCACTAAATGTACAATTATTCAACCATGCCTATATCAAAGGCACTGGGGGAAGAGGTGGTGGATGTTTTTCTAAGCCACTCTGAGGCTTGAAAGCAAACAGGAGGGTCATACGGCCAAATACGTGGTCAAAATAAACTCAGTTTCCAGTTAAAACAACACTTCAGTTACAGCAAATTGGAGGGGGGATATTTCTCATTCAAATATTTGCCATTTTGAGCCAAGAAATAAGAAATCAAAGTTTAAGTATCTGACATGACCAAGATGTTTGAAGTTTTAGAGCATCAGGGACTGTAGCAATAGGACAAGGGGTGATGGGTTTAAACTAAAACAGGGGATGTTCAGGTTAGATGTAAGGAAGAAGTTCTTTACTGTGAGGGTGTTGAAGCACTGGAACAGGCTGTCCATAGAAGAGGTAAATGCTCCATCCCTGGCAGTGTTCAAGGCCAGGCTGGACAGAGCCTTGGGTGACATGGTCCATTGTGGGGTGCCCCTGCCCATGGCAGGGGGTTGGAACTGGATGATCTTAAAGGTCCTTTCCAACCCAAACCATTCTATGGTTCTGTGATTCTATCAGATCACTCTTACTTGTAGTGCTGGTGTATTTTGAATATACAAACTTGATTATTTGCATGTACCAAACCAGTCTGGCCGCACATCTTACCCTGCTCTGAGCAGGGGGTTCTGAAGTCCCTCCCAGCCTGAATTACCAGAGGATCTTACTTCATTTCACCAAGGGAAAGGGGCAGAAAAACAAACTCATCTTTTCCAAAAAAAGGAGGCAGCTTCCTAAAATAGGAGATCAGGCAACTCTCCAAACGGGAGCTATGACAGCAGCAGAAGGTTCCCTGCTCCAGACACAATCCAGAACACCCCAAACTGTCAATGGCAGAGAGGCAAAGTGGCTGCCTGCCACCACCATCAATGGGAGAAGAATGGGAGACCCTCATCCGATCTAAGGGAATACCTTTAGGGATCACAACGGCCTGTGTAGAGGAAGGCACTGGAGCTGCCACATCTTTGCTGTACTCTTGGTGATTTCAGAATGACTCCTTACACTCTGCTCCTATCAAGCTTGTGGTTTATTTAGCTCAATTGTTTTCCAAGCAAGGGAGCTGTTATTCTTTCTCCTGCTACCAGTTCATGAGGCACAGAGCACTTGACCCTGACACCGCATTCTCTCTCAAGATGCACCCAAACATCCCACATCAAAACAACATCCACCCAGCCTTCACCACTGCACAGTACCCAAAACCATGCCAGATGTGGCTTTCTCTCCCCATAACCCACAAAAGCTGCACACAGACCTTCACACTTGTTACCATAGAAAAAACACAACTTTTTGTCAAAGCAGCTGCTATTTAAGTAGTACAAACCTCATTCCTTAGGGTACATTACAGGTTCACAGAGTTCTTCCTCGACCTCACATCCCCTCCTTCTAAATACCAGCCCCTTTAGAGCTTAGGCAGAAGCAATTGCGTAGCTGCAACCAAAAACCCATTAAGAAAGCAAGAATTTGCAACTCATTTCCAGATGTGTGGGGAAGAGTTAAAAGGCAGTGAGGAGCCCTTACAAAAAGGGGCTTTCTAGCTGTTGTAAGTGTGGTAGAAAGTTGTGCGGTAGAAAGAATGAACTGTCACAGCAATCACAGCAGTTCATTAGCATCGAACCCACTGGGTTTTACAAGACCAGGAGGGAGGAAATGCTCTTCTTCCTACAGTATGATTTAGTGATTTGCTAATTCTCAGGGTGACCCAATGTATCTGCAGCCGCTCCTTCAGCCTTCTTCCCAAAAGGAAAAGAAACAGAGAACCTCCCCAACCTATTACTACAAACCACCTCTGTGCTTATTCAGACTGAGAAACCCTCTCCTCATGTCAGAGACTACAGGAGCCGCCCCAGTAAAGCAGCATCTCGCCGGCATGAGTAGCAAGCAGAGGACATACAACAGCTACCTGATGATGGGCACAGGTCTTTCTACAGAGACAGCTCAGGTCTAAGTTAGCAGACACCATCATCCTGTTTCTCCATCCTCCTGGATGCTGCAGCAGAGCTCCCACTTCAGATCAGGACTAATAAACACAGGGAATCTGCCTGGACTGCCAATGCTCCTCCATGCCTTGAAGATCATGGTCATGGCACAGAGAACCAGTAATGTTTGTAAGCCACACACAACGGCCTGCTGCTGCCTGTGCTTGTAGGGAAGTGACAGAGGACATTCACATCACAGCTGTCTGTTCATGGGATGTTTAAGGATGTGGCCGAGGGAAGACCTGTTGTCTACAGTCTGTGGGTTTAGCTGATAAGCTGCCATTTCACACAATCGCTCAAGGACTGCAAACTCCCATGTTTGAAACACGTTTGCAAGTGGCCACCAAAACTTCTGCGATGCACCACAGGTCAGAAGACAACTGATAACACAGTCGTATATTCAAAACCAACATTAGGAAGCCAAAGAGGCTCTGGGTCTTGTACAAAGCCCTGCTGCTGCGTTTCAAGCCCGTGCATGCAGGACCCGTGGCATGCTCCGGGGTTATGCTGCCAGCAGCACTGCTGGTTTACCAGCACCTCACTCAAGCTGACATTCCATCACCCGGCCTTGTGTTATCATACGAGTGCTGTGTTGGCTGTTGTGGCTCATGGGGAACCACATCCATTAGCCCAACGACCCACCAGCTCACGGTGGGCTGCTGCACCCACAGACCTGCACCCAGGAGCAGCTGCAGTCTCAGCACTCGATGCCCTCCTGCTCCCCCTGAGGGAAGAACGTACCTTTTGCAGCCTTTGGAACTACCCTCTCGTCTCTAAACTCACAGCTCTTACACTCTGCAACTACATTTAAGGCCCATCTTATTAATTCCCAGCCACACACAGGACTCTCCTTCCCACTGCCTTTGGCAAGGATGGGTTTGAGAACCCTCTTGGCCTCATCTGTCTCACTGGCAAAGGAGCAATTGCTAATTCTTCATCATTACTTAATGATATAACAGTGTCAGTCTAAGATGGAAGAAACGGCTGTTCCCAGCACGGTTCCTGACACTGGGAAACAGAGAACTGAGTTAAGTTAGCACCACGCAGCACTGACAGAGCCCTCCTGACACCCTCTGCTGCACAGCCAGCCCTGCGCCTCCGGGATGCTGTGGCCAGTCTCCAGGTCATCACTCGTTATCCCTTTCTCCAGGGACGGACGGACACTGGTGCCTTGACCCGCTCCCGAAGTGCCCTCAGCGGGTCGGGACTGCGGCTCCGGCTGCTGCACAGCCAGCCCTGCGCCTCCGGGATGCTGTGGCCAGTCTCCAGGTCATCACTCGTTATCCCTTTCTCCAGGGACGGACGGACACTGGTGCCTTGACCCGCTCCCGAAGTGCCCTCAGCGGGTCGGGACTGCGGCTCCGG
>NW_009930734.1:0-1030 GCF_000696875.1 Nestor notabilis
CACAACTGTTTAAGTTTGAAGCCATTACCCCTTGTCCTACCACTACAGTCCCTAACGAAGAGACCCTCCCCAGCATCCTTGTAGGCCCCCTTCAGATACTGGAAGCTGCTCTGAGGTCTCCACGCAGCTTCTCTTCTCCAGGCTGAACAGCCCCAACTTTCTCAGCCTGTCTTCATATGGGTGGTGCTCCAGCCCCTGATCATCCTCTGACCCTCCTCTGGACTTGCTCCAACAGCACCATGTCCTTATGTTGGAGAAGGCTGAGGTTCTCAAAGCTCAGACCACACCACCCAAGTCTTGGAAGGCAAACGCAGGGACTGTGAGAATGAAGACCTTAGGCCCACTGTAGGAGAGGATCAGGTTAGAAACCATCTTAAGAACCTGAACGTGTACAAGTCCATGGGACCTGATGAAATCCATCCACGGGTTCTGAAGGAGCTGGCAAATGAATTTGCTCGGCCCCTGTCCATCATATTTGAGAGGTCATGGCAGTCAGGTGAAGTTCCTGATGACTGGAAGAAGGGAAATATAACCCTCATTTTCAAGAAGGGGAAGGTGGAAGACCCAGGGAACTACAGACCAGTCAGTCTCACCTCTGTGCCCGGCAAAATCTTGGAGCAGATTCTCCTGGAAAGAATGCTGAGGCACATGAAAAACAGCGAGGTGGTTGGTGACAGCCAACATGGTTTCACTAAGGGCAGGTTAGAAAGCCAATATTGCTTTATTACAGTACTGGGTGCATGGGAGATCACTCTGCCTACCACATACATCAAGAAGAGACAGTTTGAGCTTATATACCTTTATTTTAGACATATTCTTCATAATGCTGTGAAGTTCCCACCCAATTCCTGTTACTCAGTGCATATGGTAATTTGGGTAGATAAGGCTGTGGTGCAGGCACTGAACTTGAGTGGTCTCTGGGTGTCATGGTGGTCATTTGGGGCTGTCATAGAATCAACCAGATTGGAAAGACCTTTAAGATCATCAAGTCCAACCATTACCTAAGGCATGCACAGGCCACGAGTCACCC
>NW_009930734.1:1061-7637 GCF_000696875.1 Nestor notabilis
ATGTCACTGAGGGCTTGTCTGCAGGGTGTGTGAACACATCCAGGGACGGTGACTCCAGCACTGCCCTGGGCAGCCTGTTCCAAGGCCTGAGCACCCTCTCTGTGAAGAAATTGTTCCTAATATCCAATCTAAACCTCCCTTGGTGCAGCTCGAGGCCATCACCTCTTGTCCTAAATAGCCCCACTCATTTTACCCTTTTATGGCAATCTGCTAGTTAAGGCCATTGGAATGTGTGTTTAGTCTCACCAATTAACCGTATGTTCTTGTCAGGGTTAATTTATGACATTGAGAAGCTCATCGAGCTGTTTTCTCTTGCAGCTGTTTACCTATTTCTCAGGCCTTACATAAAGGAGGAATGCCCACACTGATTTGAGGGAAGACATCTGCTTCTCTTGTTGCAGCCTTCCTTATCTTGAGGCTCCCTGTAGCCTTGTCCATGTCTGGGTCTCTACAAACAATGAAATACTTGTTTAGTTCAGTATCACAGCATCAGCTAGGTTGGAAAAGTTGCTGCCCTCCCAGACCCAGCATGGAAACTCTGGTTCCCTGGTATGGGTGTTTGCCAGGCTGCAGCTCCTGGTGTCCTGGTGCTGAAAGGAGACGGGAGAACCATTCCCTGCTGCCCTAACCCAATCTTGGCCTGCAAAATACCTCTTCCTAATCTTGCTGGGGGATGTGGGCAGAGCTGTGGGGTTTCTGGAAATAAATGAGGCAAACCTTGTCCTGGGAAGCTGGGGAAGGGGCTTCCTGGCATAACTGTGGTACAGATGTCTGAAGCAGTGTCAACACCTGGAGAGGTGGTACCTGATACATCCCTACTGCAGTTCCCAAGCTGTTAAATCTCACCACCACAACAACAACAAACAATGAAACAAGAAAGGACAGTTCTGTTGACCCACTGGAGCTGGGTGATGAGACCTTAGCACGGATGACTGTTGGGGTTTTCCTAGCCAGCTCAATTTGTTGTTGGGTTGTCTGTGATCACAGGGTTGCCGGCCGCCCTCCCCACCCTGCCTTTGGAGCTTACCGTCCTCTACAACTCCCTGCTTTTTACAATGGGAGCATCTGACACTGCCATGGAAGGAGAAGAAGGAATACGCCAGGGGCTCCTCAGGGGTAAGGAGGTCGTCCTCTCTGTGTGGCATTCTCTGTGCTTTGGAGATGTGTGGTGACTGGCTGGAGGGTGTCAGCAGGGAAGCCTGGCTCTGTTGGGAAGGGCAGGAAGTGGGGTGGTTTGCAAGCCAGAGTTGATGCACCTTTGTCTGTCTGTCTGCCTGCTGCTGCCTGCAGGGGTGGGCCAGAGGGTTTAAGGACAATGGGTGTGTTTAAGGTGTAAGGTGCCAAGTTTCTAGAAAAGTTCTAATGAGTGCTTTCTTTAATTATTGTGTGCTGGCTTCAAAGAAAACTCACTGAAATAGGCTGCAGGTCAGAGGGGGATCTGCAGTGTTGCCACAAGCTTGACTGGGGGCAAGTGACCTCAGGAGGACCCAGAAGAGCTGGAGTTGTAGCTCTGAAGTGTGTGTTGGCTCCTAAGTGTGCTGCTCTTAACTCCATTGTCATAGAGCTTGGTTTCCATGCTGCTGAGGCCACCCCAGCTCTGTAACCCCATTCATAGAATCATAGAATGGTTAGGGTTGGAGAGGACCTTAAGATCATCGGCCCTGTCCAGATAGACTCATTCCCTCAGTATCAGATGCCTGTGCGTGTTAGAGGCCTTCTCTCCCTCCTGGAAAGGTCTCTATTACAGGGCACCAACCTGTTGTCTCACAGCTGGGGTTTTTTTTGTGTCTGTTTCCAGTTCTGGAAGCCTGTGGGGCCTGTGGGCAGGATCTTAGCACCGAGGAGCTGTGGCAGAAGGTGCTGCTGGAGGTAACTGTGGCAGAGCTGCAGGCACCTCTGCACCAACTGGGAGCTCTGCAAGCAGCGTGGTGGCTGTCCGCCGGCCGCCTGGGGAGCACCACTGGCCTCCTTAGGCTCCTGAGCAACGCTGAGGTAACTGGACATGGGCAGGTGCTGCACAGCTCCCAGTTGCCTGCACCAGTGTATCTGCACCCATTAAATACCCATATGTTTGCCGAAGGAGGCAGAGCTGGCAAAAACACTATGTTTGTCACACACACTGCAAAATGTTGCTGTGGCATTTGGAGACCTGAACCCATTAGCACTGCCCAGTCAGCATGTGTAATGCTCTCCCTGGCATCCCAGCATAGCCAAATGGCCCTGAGTGTGTTAATGAGTCCCAGAATTATCTCCTGCCTGTAAGAGCCCTGGACCTCAAGGTGCCAAACAGGAGGTTTGGGCAGGCTGGAAAGGGGCTGCAGGTGGGCTTGTAAGCAGCAAGCTGTGAGCAGAGGGATATAGAGGAGCCTTCGTTGCTGATTGTGAGGCTGCTGAGGGGTCCTACCTTTTCAAATATTCTCCAACAGCATCTGGATCTGCTTGTGCAGGAGCCCCTTGAGGTGCAGCTCTGAGGTGGGGAGGTGCTGCCCTGAGCCAGGCAGGAATCACTGCAGCAAGAGGGTTGTAGCTGAAGTAGCAGGTGGTAAGACACTGCTTCTCAGCACATAAAGAGGTGTCGAAGGATTTGGTGGGACTTTTGTTTCCCTGTGCTTTAGGATCAGTGTTTCCTGCTTCCCTTCAGCGTTCCCTGCCCTCTCGCTAATCTGTATTCACAGGCCCTGGGAAAAGCTCACTGGAGCAAGGGGAAGAATGAACTCCTCTCACTGCTCAAGGCATGGCAACTACCTGCTGAGGGGGACTCCCTGCCCCTTGTGCAGAGCACCAGGGACTTGAAAGAGATCCTCTGCACTTCAGCAGCCTTCTTGCAAGGTTTGTGTGGAGGAGGTACTCATGCCAGCACAGCCTGCATTGCACTCCTGTCCTAGAAACCCTCTCCCTGCCCTTACCCTGGGTTCTCTTCCCAGGCTAACCAGCCCTTGCGGTTTTCTGGGCTGTTCCTTTGGAAAAGTGCCTGGGCTGAGCCTCTGGGTCTTCAGTATTCAAAGAACTTCTCTGCTTTTTCCCCAGCTAAGCCTTTCTTTGCACTGTCACAGGGTTCCTCTGCCTGTCTGTAACTTTAGGTAGGTGTCTGGCTCATGCAGTGATCTTGTATAAAGCAGAAGACTCATAAGGAACTTAGAAGGATTTTCCTTTCTTCTGTCTTCTGGTAGCTGCCTTGTTGCGAGCACGCTGTTCCCATGAGATTACGTTGCTGCAAGAGCCATGCAAAGCTGTTGTGCACCTCTGTAGCCTAGTGTTACAGCATTTGACTGCTGTGTTCTGTCCCTCACTCACTGTCTTCAGAGCCCCAGGAGCTCCAGGGGCATCCAGGGTGGCAATGGCACCTCCAGAGGGGAGGTGGCAGATATGAATGTGATGCAGGCTCATGAGAGCGGCCTCAGAGGGGAGCTTGAAAAGGGGATTGAAAGAAAAGCAAATACCACTCACAACAAATATTAATGAATTATTATCCCAAAGCATCCCGCTTGGAAATGGCCCAAAAAAGTCTCTCTGAGACTCTAGGTGTGTTTCCCCACCTGCCTAGCACGTACCCCTGCCCTTGGCATCATCCTGCTGTGCACTGCTGGGATCAGGCAGGCCCCTATGCGTGGACTTACCCACTGGGAGGAAAAGGACATGTATGCCTGCTTGGGGACCAGGTGGGGTGGAAGGGGGAGCTGAGATGTTGGGTCTGTCCTAGGGCTGCAGGAGTTTGAGGCTGGGAACTTCCCCAGTGCCCTCTCCCTCCTTCAAGAGGCTGCAGGAGGATTCTGCTCCAAGAAGGTTCTGGCCCAGATCTACACTTGCCTTGGCTGCTGCGCTCAGCGAATGGTAAGAGCTGGGAGGGGGAGAGGGGAAATGCAGCATGGAGCAGGGTGGGGAGGCTCAGGCTGACTTCCACATTGCCTCTGCGTGGTCCTGGGATGCTGCAGGAAAGCCAGGTCTTCAGCAGAGGTTGCCCTTGTGGTCCCAGTTGTTTTTCAAGGACAGCTGCAGAATCCAGGCAGGGATTTGGGCTGAGCATAAAGGGTTGCTGCAGAGAGAAGGTAAAAAACCAGCTTGAGGAGGCCTGCCTTTGACTGAAGTGCAGCCCTTGCTTCATGGGGATCACTGGGGAAGCAGAGCAGGGATCTGGAACAGTAAAGATGTCAGCAAGATGTCCTTGCAAGACGCATCTCTTCCCATCTAACTAGGGCAAGCCTCAGACAGCCCTTCAGCACCTGAAGCGGGCCCTCCAGGTAGACTTCCAGTGCCTTCCTGCCCTGTCCCACGTGGCAGCAGTGTACCATGAGCTGGGGGACACCGACGTGGAGCTGCAGGCCCTGGCTCTGCTCTATGAGGTTTGTGTGTTACCTGTAGTTCCGGGTTGATTTTTGCCCAGTGGAGCCTGCACAGAGCTTCAAGCAGGCTTCTGCCTTCTGTGTTTGAGCCTGAAGGGGTCTCCCAAAGTAGCCTACAGTGTTCCGGCCATGGTGCTGCTTTCAGCAGTGGCCAGGAGGGAGCCCAGCATGATCTGAAATTCCTGCTCAGAACCTGGTGGTTGGATGTGGTGAGACCTTCGGGTTGCAGTTCGTGTTCTTGGTGGCTTGAGAGAAGAGGTTACACTCATGTCATTAAGTATCAATCTCTTAATAAAGTCTCTAATTAGTAAAGAGGCCTTTAAGAGGCAGATTGTGCCTGTGAGGCAGTGTGCATTAGCTGTAGCAACCTCGGACTGCCTTGATGAGTAGGGATTTGCTGCCTTGTTGACTCTGCTGGACCTACAGTGCTTCACAGCAGTAGACACCAAGTTAGCACTTCAGCTGTTTATGATCTGTAAGATACAAACACAACTATGGAGAGGGGTCTCTCCAGTTACAAATGGCCCAAGATCAGGTCTAGTTCTGCAGCTGCAGTGGGACATGGTGTTCCAGGCAGCTCAGAGCACCTTGAGCTAAAAACCTGAGGTGATCTGGGTGATCTTGCAAATCTCCTGGTACCATGCAGAGATTAGTCTGACTGACTGTGTGATCCTGGTTGCTTTTCCCAGATTGGGCTGTGCTCTACTCAGTGAGAACAGTGTAGCTATGCTTATGAAGTGCAGCTCCAGATGCCACAAGTGGCAAGTGATAACAGCTGCTTTGGGACTTGACCAGCATTGTGTTGACCATATTTTCTGTTCCTGTTTCACAGGCTCTGGAAAAAAACCCTCCAGCAGCTGCTTCCTCTAGCCCCTACTTCCTAATCCGAACAGAGCTGCTTGTCCACACACCAGTACTGGCTTCTCTCCTTCGCCATCGCCACCCCTCTGAAGTGAAGTACCTCCTGGCACAGCGGTGTCTCCAGGACGGGAGGTAAAGGCACCTCTGGTCTACTTGCAACATGCTGCTTGTTTGGCCTTTGTGGTTTCCTCTGTGCTCCTGGAATCATCCAGTTCAGTACTGCTGCTGTAGGTCTGCTCAAAGCATGGGTGTCACAACCAGAGTAAGTGTGGTACAGGGGGAGCCTGTGGTCTGGAGATCCAAGTTCCACCTGGCTGCTGGCACTTCTCAGGCTCCCTCTGCTCCTTCTACCATGTCTTGTCCCTGTTGCAGGGTGGCTGATGCAGTGGAACATTATCTGGATTTTCTGGCTCTGCTTCAGGAGGGGCTGCAGCAGCAGGTAGGTGTCCTGCTGAGGTGACTTGATAGATGAGGTTTGGAACCCCATCCCAAGGCCTGGGCCCAGGCATCACCCCTGGACTCTAGGCTTAAATGTTCAGTTTGAGATGGGAAGGAAATGAGGTGAGGACTGGCACTCCTGACCTGTGGCATGTCTATGTTTGGATTCACACCAGAGACCATTTACCACAGCTTCCCCTTCCCTGTGGGGAGCAGCTTACAGGCCTGGTTTTGGATGTCCTTCACTTGAGGAGTAGGGATTTTCTGCCTTAACTCTGCTGAACTGATAGTGCTTCACAGCTTCTGCCTCATCCGACAGGCTCTGCAGTTCTGTGTCAGCACTGCCATGACTTTTGCTCCCCAGGTGCCTCTAGATGGTAGCTCAGCTCTTCCCAGGATCCCTGAGGTGTTTCTGGAAGCAGCATCTGCCTTGGAGCAGGCTGGGAGGTACCAGGATGCCATAACTGTGTGTGAGGAGGTCATCAGCCGCACAACTGGCCTGATCTCACAGGTGTTAAATGTGGAGGAGAGGCTGGAGCAGCCGGAATGTCCATCACCACAGGCAGGGCTGGCTCAGAAGAAGGAGAGCCTGTGCTGCCTTGCCTGGAGAGCAGCTGGATACCTGCACCAGGGCTGGGTGTGGGGAAAGCTGGGCAAGAGCAAGGAGGCTGTAACGCAGTTCACTCCCCAGCAGGCAGCAGTGGCTGGTGGGGCCAGAGCAGGGCTGGATGATAGCTTGTAGCTTGCTTACCCACCATGGTACCAAAGCTCCTCTGTTCTCCCACCTGCAGGTGCCTCGGAGAGCTCTTGCGAGTACAGCTTTATGGGCCTGGTGTTGAACCAACAGGTAGAACACTGCACTGCTGGGACATGTGGGTTGGGATCTGTGTGCTTGGCAGCAGGGGGCACTGAAAGGACTGGCTGGGTCTGTTTGGGG
>NW_009930734.1:7669-9846 GCF_000696875.1 Nestor notabilis
GCTCTGCCCCCTTCCCTGCAGTCTAGGTGACATTGAAATGGGCTGTCAACCAGGAAGCTTCTCCAATCCGGATTTCAGGGAAGAGAATTGCACTGGTTGTGCAGATGGGCTGCCAAAGGCCAGGCTGCTGCTGCTGAGGTCACTGCTCACCACAGCCATGGAATGCACCAAGCTCTTGGTGTTCTCCACTCACCCTCTGCCACTTGTGGCGTCTTCCAGCCTGAGAGGCTGAGCTCTGCCACTGGGGTTTTGAGGAGCTGGACTATGAGCAGCCCAAGTAAACATCTGGCCTGTCCTGACTGCAAACCTGGCTCTGCCTGCTGGGACAAGGGAGGCAATGTCTGGAGGATGCTATCTTCAGGTACGTGTGTGTCTTTCTGTGCCAGAGAATCTCCTGCCAGAAGTGGAGGTGCTCCAGAAGATCAGGTTGCTCGCTCTCATTGGGAGAGGTATGCAGTTCCTGGAGCTGGGGAGGCACGAGAAAGCCTTGCTGGATTTCCAGTATGGTTTGCAGGTTTCGCCAGGTAAGAGGCTTATTTTGGTGAGGAACAGAGGGGAATTCCACAAGTGTGTCCTGGGCTGCTTTGCTGTCTTCAGAAAGAAGCTTTATAATCGAAATAATTATGCTTTAGACCATACTTAATTGGATGTCAAGGACTACAGTAGTGCTATGAGCAATTTTACATACTTGAGATGCTTCTCTGAGGCCTGGTCAGCTCATTGCCCTGGAGCAGCAAACCAAAGCTATTGTTAGAGGAGCGTATCAAAACCCTTCCCACACAGCCTGTGCCCTGAGACAGCTTGGAAATTTTCCTTCTTCCTGCTCAAACCCCAGACAGAGAGAGTTGGAGCCTTGCTTCATCCTGGGAAGCAGCATGTCCATGCCTGGCAGCCCAGGGGCTGAGTACAGAGGCTTGTCAGAGGGGAGGGGAGCGGAGTAGGAAGCTGTACCTCTGAGCACAGCCAGAGCATGGCTACTGCTGCTCCCAGGGGTGACCCTCTGTATTCAGCTGTGCTCATATACTGCACAGTGTGAGCTTCAACAGGGTCTGCCAAACCTGCTGCTCCTGGCCCTGACTGAAGCTCCCTCCACTTGGAGGCGCAGACTTGCCTACAAGGAGAATCCCAATCCATGTGTAAACAGAGGTGTGTCTGGCTACACCCCAGGGCCGATGCCATCTGCCTTGGTCGCCAGCCCCAGCCTTAATTAGAGCCTGTGACACAGCCGGAACTGCCTCCTCGCCATTACACCACCTCTCCTCGTGCTCTCCCCCGCCTTGTCTGGCTTCTGAGCTCCTTTTACAACACCCTGTAACGCACAGACAGCAGCCGGGACCTGCTCCTCCCTTGCTGAAGGCTGAATCCCACTTTGTGTCTTGCAGGTGACCCAGCTGCTGCCTCCTACCTGGTGCAGGCCTTGTGGAACCTGGATCGAAAGCAGGAGGCGGCTGCTCAGTGGCAGAAACTCTCCCAGAACCCCCCTAAGGAGGATGGGCAGCAGGAAGGGGAGGGAAGGTGTGTAGAGGAATGTGTGGAATCTCAGGTGGCTGCAGGGGAGCTCCAGCAGTGCAGCCTGTGTTTCGAGCTATGTGGACAGTTCAGCTTAGCTCCTGCCAGCCTGAGCCCACCGCTCATGTGCCTGAGGAGCTTTCCCCCTTGTCTGCTCTGAGAGACAGGGGTCTGTGGCTCTGCAGGGACTCCCTGGGGCACAGAATGGGAGGGCTGAGGCTGGGGGTGAACTGCTTAGTGAGACTGTGTCCAGGGAATGCCACAGTCCTCATGCAATGCTCCCTTCTCTTTCAGACCTGTCCCTTTGTACCTGGTTTCGTGTCTGAAACAGGCAATGTTCCCACACAGTGATGATCTTGGCAGGAGCATAAGGGATTACCTCGGGAGCGCAAGCCAGGACCCCTCAAGATAACCTGGTCAGTCTCCCTGCACAGGGCTGGCACTAAGCTTTTCAGGGCTCCCCGAAGACTCAGTGTTACTCTTGGATAAAGCTGGATCCCAAATGACTGAAAGAGAACCGATCTTTTGTATCAGCAGCCCTCTCTCTATTTACTTAAGGGTGGGGTTTGTGCTCTTATTTCCAGCACGCACCTCTTTGAATTCTGAATAGCAATGTTGAGACCCTGCGGCTCAGCTCAGGCACTCGGGAACAGCGCACGAACCCCCAA
>NW_009930735.1:0-9433 GCF_000696875.1 Nestor notabilis
TATATATTTATATAATTTATAAATTTACATAATTTATTCAGTATCACAGTAGTAACATACAATCCCCTTTCAAACAAAACAATTTCCAGAAGAGAAGGAACTTAACCACTGAAATAAGCAAAATACCCTGTATGCTACATCTGCATGTGTTCTGAAAATCTGATCCTTCTTGCTCATCTTCTGAAAATCTGATCCTTCTTGCCTCCACTGACACAAGACGCTTTCAATTGATGACAGAGGGATCTTGGGTGCTTATTGCTAACCAACTGTTAAAGGTAGGGGTAACCCCAGTCAGAGCAGATAGCCTTTCCTGTGTAGGGATTTGCTTGTGATCAATTTTGCTTAGAACAGTCTAGTTCCTGGGTTGATTTTGTTTGACAAGGTGCTGCCGTTTCTTGCCACCACTGTGTTATAAGATGGTTAAGTCTGACTAGAAAATCTGTCAGAGTCAGTTCCACAATCAGAAGGGAACAGATGTCTGTCTTAGTGAAACCTTATGGCAGTTGTGTGACCTACAAAGTTGCATCGATGCACAGCAGCAAAATAATTGGTGCTTCAGATTTTCTGGTAGAACCACAAAGGATATGCAGTTAGGAAAGAGGAGCATTTAGTGTGATTGAAAGTCTTCGTAGTTATTCACATTTTTCTTCTGAAGCTTGTCATCTGTATTTCCAAATGAGTCTCTTCAAGGCTTCTGTCCCAGCTGTTCATTTCATATGGGGACAATATCGAAGGAAACCAAAAATTCTCTGAAGAAGAGTGTCTCTGTCCTTAGTGTGTTCAGCTACACAAATGCCAGGAAACAGTTTCAAAGATTACAGTTTTCCAGAACAGTTGTTGGCGTAGGAATTCAGGGAGTCAGCCATTGTAGAAGAGAGAAGACACTGGCAGCAGCTGTCCATATGAAGTTTCATTTTCTATCTGCTTTTATGTCATGAGATTTTTGAGTACTCAAAAATCTTGTTGCCTACTCGTTTAGTTGCCCCCATGTCAGGATACTGATGAAACTGTTTTTTCTCTTATGCTGTGTTATTCATGATGTACTTTCATATAGCTAGGGGCAGAATGTATGTACATATAAAAAAGCTTGTAACATCGCTTGTACTACGCAGTAGTTCATTCTGGTAGAGAGATGAGGACATGCTTAAAATACTTCGAAAAATTTATTTGCCTTGAAAAGCAGATCTTGGTGATTAAAGTCTGAAGAAAATGAATCTGTATTTCTTACATTGTTTTGCTACTTGACTTCAAGCAAACAAAGAATATACATGTTTAAACTTTTTTTAATTTTTTTTTTTAAAACAATGAAATCCGTTATACGTGTTACTTGGATTGTCAATTTCCTTTAGTCTTGTGTGTGAGCCCTGTAATAAAATAATGATCTGGCAGAAGAATGTTCTCTTCCTCCTGAGTTTTGGATTCATGTTCTCTTTTGCCTTCAAAAATTTAAACTTTCTAGAAAAAAGTATTTTCATATAAGTTTGAACTTTTCAGCATGAACTGCTTCATGTTCCCTTTTTTTTTTTTTTTTTTTTTTGCTGCTTCTTGTTTAAAAATTATGCTTTCATACAAAAGGTGTGTTTTTTCAGAATGGGTTTATCTACCAAGGTTTGTATGGCTACAACTTCTTTCATCAAACTACACAGTTTAAATGGGCATTTAGTTGCAGTTCTGCAGAGTATTGGCTTGACTGGTTATTTGTTCTTTGGCCTAGGATCATCTTGGCCCCTTGGCCCCCTTTGTTTTGTTGACACATTCCCATGTACATCTGTTTAAGATTTAACTCTTTACATGTTCACATACTCAAGTCAACTTTCAGAAATTTTAAGTTAGAAGACAAGATTAATCCACTGAATCTTAGTTTCCTCGTATCATCAGAGAACTCTTTTCTGAGTATAAAGCATTGTGTTGCAGTAAGCTGTTATGGACATTTCACAGAATTTCAGAAGATTCTCTGGATGTGTTTTCACACCATTCTAGCTGACATGAAGAGCTACAGTACAAGGTGGACATGTTCTCTCTACAGCGTCCTCTGGTTTTCACTGATGAGCTTTTTTCTAGATCCCGTACCATGTGCATAGTGGCAACCAATCCAGAGAATGCAGCGATAATAAAACCAAGAGAAGATAAAAAGCAAATTGCATGTTATCAAACAAGAGAATGATTTGGGGAAGCTACGCAGTGAAGAGGATCTATTTGTTGGAAAGAAAAAGGGGCCTACAAGTGTTTTGATGTGGGAGCAGAAAAATTTGCCTGAAGAGCTGTACTGTCTCAGTGTAACCCTGTCCTGTGTAACTCTGGATAACAGAATTTTCTGAGAGCTGCTTCAGATTTCTGAGGAACACAGACTTAGTTTTTGTTTTGTTGTTTGTTGGTTGTGGTTTTTGTGTTGGTTGTGTTTTTTGGTTGTTTTTTTCTTCACATAACACCTTGTTAAACGATGGAGCCCCTTGTCAGAAGTTGATGCCAGAAATTATGGGGGTTGAAAATGGTTCAGGAGCAGTTAAGACAATTACATACCTATGGAAACCTATTGAACACAAGGAAGAAGTTCTGTATTACGAAGTCCATAGGCTGCAAGTAACTGAAATGATATATTAGGTGAAGTATCAGCATATAGTTTCTCCTTTTTATCAAGCTACTTCTGAACATCCTCTACTAGTTGCTGTAGGAAAGAGAACTAGAAAGGTCTGAGTATAACTGTTTCTACATTTTGATTTCCAAGGTCATTTCACCTAGAGGACAAACCAAATGAGATATGTGTATCAGCTCCAGTTTATCTGGTTTTGCAGTTAAAGGTTATCTTTGAAGTTTACAATGTCTTATTATAGGCAAGCTATAAGTTTTTTTAAGGTTTCATTTGATTAAGTAATGTCATTAATGTGTAACACTTTCTCAGTTACATCCATTTCAGTAAAATCAGTTCAGAAAGTGACTTGCATTGTGTTTTGTTTGTTCTTTCAGATCCGATTCACTGCATTGCATTTATTCTCTCTTGAGTATTGACATCAAAATACAAATAAAACACTGATTCTATGGCCTTTAGGGATGATTGTTGGATAGACACACTATCCATAGCTGATAATAAAGGTTCTGCCTTCCTGACAGTTTGTCTTGTTCTCAGACTCCAAATATTAACTCTTTTTTTCCCAGATACTCTTTTTTGTCTGCATGTAAATCTGAGTCTTTTAAAACTTGAGTCAAGTGATTGAGTTCTGGCCCTGCAGGATTTGGGTCATCCCTTGGGACTGGTGCTGATGCTGAGTGCTAGGACTCATTAATAGGGTTGTGAGGTTATAAAAGTAATGAAATCTGAACAGGAGCTTTGCTTACATGAAGGCCAGTCAAATAGTCAATGTCATGCCATGTATCGCAGACAGTGATAAAGCTTCTTGCAAACAGAAGTTCTCCTTTTTCTTCCATAACTTGCTGCCAAAGTTTTGCTCAGGGTTATTGTAGGCAAATGGCATTAATGCTGTAGGGTGGCACCCAGGACCTGCAGCTCTGAAGGGTCAGCACCTTTAGATCTTCAAGGGAACCACCGCTACTAAGTTCGGGATGGAATGAGTGACAGTCTGTCATCACAACTGCAGAGTGTTTCTGCTGCTTTGCCAGGCAAACTTTGCTCACTTTTATGTGTAAAAAGGAAAGACTAATTTAATATAAAATTACACCAGTTCCATCAGCTGTGTGAGTGACTACAGAAGGTGAGAGACAAGCATGAAGGCCAGTGGATTTTAGCTTGACATGACAATGTAGATGATGAGTTACCCAGTTACCCAATTACCCAGTTACACAATCAGAAATTGTTATGTAGTATAAAAATGTATGGAGGAGTTTAATTAACACTCCAAAATTTAGACATGGAGGTCTATACATATATATGTTTATATACACAATGATTGATAAGTTAATATTTCTACTAAGATGCGATGGCTGTTTTTATAATTTACATGTTGATGTTTATATTGTAGATACTTATTTAAAATTGCTTTCCTGTATACCAAGCTTTTTACACAATTGTGTTCAGACTTACTTTGTAGAAGTGAACTATTAGAATGTGGTTTTTACTAAAATTACCAGCTCTTTAAGCCCTTTTATAGTAGACTCAGTATTCTAGAAATCCATGTAACCTGAAAGATTGGATACCCTTTAATGTACAGCAAAAACCAAAGAAACTGTGTTGTACTGGAGACGTGTGCAGTCAGACTCATCTGGGTTATTGCCATTGAGATTGCTCTAAGTGATATCCCAGAGATACCAACATCCTGTGCAGTGCATCTGTCCAAACCATGATATGGATGGAAAGCAGCATTACAGACAGAAAACGTGGCAAAATAGAACCAGCTGCCTTATTATAACCATGCAACCTCAAACCAGTTTAAAATATGGAATGAAATCTGTGCTGCTTGAAAAAAGGAGGACGCACACAGAGCCCAGTGGCCCTTTTGTAGGACTCAGCTGGAAGGCAAAATCCTGAAGAGCAAAGGCTGTGTTTTATCCAGTAACTGCTGAACTCAAAGTACAAGAGTAGAGCAGGAGTGTTTCTTCATAGGAGAGGGTATTAGCCACAGAGTGCTTGTGGCCCTGTGAAGCCCCATGCATTCTTTGCTGTGTAGTCGTGCTGCTGAGTTCTCAGGGGATAGAAGAGGGAATCCAGAGAGGGGAGCAGCAGTTGGAAGTCAGATGTCTGAAACACAGAATATGAGGCAATATTTAATGTGCAAGCCAGTGCTAAACATTCAATTTGCTAGATTTAGTTAGTTTCACATTTCAAGAGTGACTTTTATGCACTTTTTTTTAGGCACACACTGCACACTTTGCTGGGTCGGAAGCCTAAGACAGGGGTCTGAAACACTCAGTGTTCAGGCTTTTATACACCCTGACAGCTATCTTGCACTCATATGAGAAACAACTTGTTTTGTTTTGCATCTTGGTGGTTAACTCTGCAGCCACCCTTGAGATACTTGTGTTGCATATGCAGACTGGAGGTTTGTGCATCTGATCACAGAGAATTCTGAAGGGTTTGCAGAACCCCATGACAAAACACAGCCGTGTGCAGCTATGCTCACTTAGTCAAGCTGTCAAAGGGTACTTCAAGTGGCCCATAGCTGTGTGGCACTAGTGTAGGCTGTGGTGGTTGGAGCATGCCATGCCTGTAGCTTCTGCTTTGAGTCAGGAGCATAGACCCAGCCATTTCCTAGCACGCATTTTTGTGGGTACCTGCTTACACTTCACTCAATGCTATTCCCACCTGGAATATCAAAATAAAAAGAGTATATATGGATGAAATAGCTCTTCCTTAGAAGTCTTGCCGTGTACATGCTGTAGAAACATTCCATAGCTGGCATTTGCAAAACTCCTAAATGAAAAAAGCCTTCTAGGTTGTTTTTTTTAAAACATTCCTCCTGGCTACAATATCAAACATAAAATTGGTGGGTTTACAAAATCATTGGTTAGTTATAGACAGCGCTGCTCTTCATGGTTACCTTCTATCACCCAAAGTGAAATCCATATGAAGGCCCATTTGAAAAAGAAAAAATTACTTGGATTGTAGTAACAGTTGCTTTGAGCTGCCACATGTGTAGATCCTGTGATCCAACCCGTATTTTTGTTCTTTTTCACTCATGGTGAAATCTGCTCTGAAATAGCAGTGGGATTGAAATGCAGTTGCAACTGTGTGTGTTTATTGTCTCCTGCTGCTGGTGGTCAGTTTGTCTGAAGACTGGCCATGTTCATGATAGTATTATGAGCATACGGTGTTAAAGTTACAGGCTTGTGTTCAGGTATGTTCAAAAACCTGGCATAATACAAAGCCATCACAGAATTCACTGAAGAAAGTTGAAGCCAAACTTTGGTATATCACAGTTGCTGTGGTTTAAAACATGTACATGCCATGATTCACAATAAATTAGCTGATGGGTGATAATTGATTAAATTACCTCAGTTTCACTGTGGCTGATGGTGTACCAACCCTAAGGTTTTTATCAGGCACATTAAACGTTTACCCTTGGAGTGGGATCTCTGCCAATAAATTCCTGAAGAATCAGAATTAGTTTAGGTAAGTACCTGCTCTTTCTTTTGCTAGAAATGCTTTGCATTTTCACGGTAATCGTTCTTCACATCTAGACATTGCATATATATTGATATAGGTGTATGTCATGTATGTCAGATTGAGTTTATTTGTATATAATCCAGTGGATTATCTCACCAATTACTGGATTATTTAATCTTTCTTAAAGGTGGAAATCTCTTTAGATATAGGGACAGCATGCCCTTTCACTGGGAGCTTTTACTTGCTTTCTCCTGCTTCAGTGACAAAAGACTTCCTTAGCATGACCAAGAAGTTCCCCAAAAGCACTGCTGTTATTCATATTTCTTAAATCATGAAGTATGAGACCTAAAGCTTTGATCCTGCGCAGTGGAAGCATATGCTCTGCAATTCAGGGAGACAAAGCAAACTATAAGTATTTGTCTCAGTTCAGAATAAATTTCACAATTTCACATCTGGGAACCCAATTGTTCAGTTACTTTTTGTCATACATAATTAAGATTTGTATATGTAAAGACTTCAGTATGTATGCTTAAGGTGGCTGTTTCTCAAAGATGAGAATTGCAGTGTGATCCTTCTAGTTCTACTTTTTTAGTAGTTCTGAACAGAATAGTAAGTAACAGAAAATAAAATTGTCTCTTGTTGCAGCCTTTATCCTCATCTCTACTCAAGAGCATACATTAACTTTAGAAATCCTGAGGACATCCTTCTTTTTAGAGATCGCTTTGATGGCTATGTCTTCATTGATAATAAAGGTTGGACTATTTGTAAGATATTAAGTGTGTATATACATATACCATTTTAGAACATTCATTTACTTTTTTTTTTGCTAGTTATGTCTTTTTTCCTCAATATACAGCTAATCACCTAAAATATATATTAAAATCTAGTACTTAAAAGATGGTGACGTGCAAAATACATTTGCCATGCAGCCTTGCTTTTCTGTGTGGTGTGCATGCTTTATCTGCATTCTTGTACCTTAAGCAATATGCTATCAAGATCCTTATGTGAACTTCAGAATACATCACAACCGAAACTGAACACAATGCAAGCATGAATCATTGCACCTGCAGTGTATTTCTGTGGGATAAAGTTGTGCCACTTAGTCCCATTTTGAAAAGTCAAGACGAAAACTTGACTTCATCATTTTGGTTGCCCAGTTTGAGATACGTACAGCTTGACAGTTTAGAGCATTTGCAGGGATCTAGACTGTGGATTTCCGAGTACAAGAGCAACGAAATTGGTTGCCATCTTTAAAACGTTCAGACTGGAAGGGTTTGCCCAATAGTAAGGAAAAACTCTGTAATGTAGGTATGGATAAATCCAGGTCTCCTACAGGAGCATGAAACTGCCATAGCCAAGAAATGGCATTATCCCTTTAGCAGTTCCTTGCCTCCTTCACATATACCTCCTGTAAATAAATGCATGGGTTGTAGAAACAGAAGTAGGCATGTGGGTTTCTTCTGTAGACATTGTCTACTCTGTACACACAGTGTGTGATTCCCAGATTTCAAATTCTGGGTGTTTTAGATAAAAAAATGGAAACTGTTTTTATGGTTCTGCCAAGACTTCACTTTTCCTATATTATGCACATTCTTCAGTGTTACGCTGGACTGAATCCAGGGTATTCTGAACATTGCAAAACTGAGCATGGACACAGCTGGCCGATTTGGCATGATTGATTGTGCAAATAAAGAGCACAGGTTTTGATTAAATGTGCCCTCTGGTGAGGCTTCTGCCAGCATTGCATTTATGAGGGTAAAATTAAAACAAGGATTACCAGGTTCAATAAGCTTAACAAATGTTCTGACAGATTTAAGCCTAGTTTTCAGTGGGCTTGAGTAAAGTGTAATCTTGAGCCTGCTGCAGGTGGAAACGAGGCAAAATTCAAAAGCTACACACTGTTCTGACTCCAGTGTGAAGAAGAATCCAGTGTTTAAGGCAGAATTCAAAACAGAATGCATGCAGTAAACACAGGCAAGAAGTTGCATAGTCCATCATAAACAGAAAAAAACTAAATTTCAGACTATTTTACATGCTGAGTTTTACAGTTACAGTTCTGAAAGAAGGTGGTTGCACCCAGCATTTATTTAGTTATTAAGCTTTTTGGCAACAAAACTTTACAGAAGCAACTCAATATTTCAGATTCATTTCCCAGTAGTACTTGCCACTTGTCAGGCTGAGATTTTATGTAAGTTTTTCTAATCAGTGAAGAATTGAAAAGGAATTCTAAAAGGTAATGCAAGAATTTTATTGTGCAGCAGTAGTCATCTTCATTTTGACAGTGTTTGTTAGCATGTCCAAAACTATTCAGTGTTGCTATATATAATTAAAACACAAATGTATTTTGTTTTGAATCTAAAATCAGAAGTTTGGATGGGATTATAGAAACATTACCCTTTGATTTCAAGTTAGACTGCCCAACACAAGTTTCAAGACTTTTGACAATCTTACTTGAATATGGGGAAAGTGTCTGCCTCTCACAAAAGGTCTCTTTTAAGGTTTGGAGTATCCTGCAGTGGTTGAATTTGCTCCATTCCAGAAGGTTTCAAAAAAGAAGCTGAAGAAAAAAGATGCCAAAGCTGGGAGCATCGAAGACGGTAAACGTATTTTCTTGGCATTCCAGTAGAAAGTGGATTCCATTTCTGTCATGCATGGCAAAGTATTAATCCAGAGTTTTTTCTTCACAGATCCAGAATATAGGAAATTTTTAGAGAGTTATTGTGCTGATGAAGAGAAAATCTGTGCCAATCCTGAGATTCTTTTGGGAGAGATTGAGGCCAAAACAAGGGAACTCATTGGTCTGTTTTCTTGATTTTTCTTACTATTGAGAATATTAAGTATCTTCTTTTTATATCTTTATTCTATTACCTGCAAGAGCTGACCTGTTCAGTCTAACAGATTGGAAATATCACAGTTAAATTTTTGTTATCCAGCCAAGCTGTGGCAGGAAACACCCCACCTATTCTTTTAAGTCTATTCACAAAATCATTTGACTTCACTGGAAGTTTTGCATGCACAGTAGCTTCAGAAATAGGTCCTTAATAATTCTGCATGTTTTCAGGTGCATTAAAAGATGGAAGATTTATTTTTAAAAGCTAAAATAGCTGATTATTTAACAATTGATACTTGGTACTAGCTGCTTTTATTGAGAAACATGGAAAGAGCTCTCTGTTCTCATGGTCGAGATTCTGCAAAAGCTTTGAAAGTAAGGCAACACCTTGTTTTCTGTATGCATGCAGCATGAGTTTCACAGTCTTGGGGGGGAATCTTTAGTAAGACCAACACTGAAATCTTCAGCACTAGTACCCAGCTTTCAGGATGACATGGAATAGTGATGTGCTGTATCTCTTAAGTGACAACATGCAGAATGCTTCTCTT